>NC_043008.1:5010433-5117933 GCF_006345805.1 Octopus sinensis | reverse complement strand
TATATATATATATATATTTATATACATATATAAACAGTGAATAAAGAATAATTGATGTTGCGAAAAAACTTGGCTAAATAAAATTCACTATAGAAGCACTATTAAATTAAAATAGCCATCTGTGTATCATCTTTAATGTAGATATATCATGAAAGGCAAATTTAATGTGGTATTTGTTCCGAGATATCTCTTACGGACATGCCGTTTCCATGAGGTTGCTTGTATTGGTAATAAAATTATTAACCATCTTACAAACAATAACTCTGAGCACCTTTTCAAACTCCATCTGTCAAACACCCGTGGACATGTTTACAAAGTCAGAAAACAGCACAGCTCCCATGACTTTCGGAAACATTTTTTCACGTTAAGAGTTGCTGAAGCGTGGAACAAACTGCCGGCATCAGTTGGTAGTTGTCGGAGCACTGCATCCTTCAAAACTTCCATGCTTCCTGAGATTCGCCAACACTACACCTGATTTTCTCCCCTCCATACACACACAAGCATGTATCTGACTCATACACTGTTCACTTTCCAGGCATTTGTACATTACTGCATATGCTTTATATGCACTTTTGAGAAGTTGTGGTGCACCTGAGCACTGTATACAATAATTTCATTATTATTATTATTATTATTGAGGTAGTCAATGATATAATGTGAATGTCTTGTGTCACCATTGTCGCAGTGGGTTGCATCTTTACTCTTGCTGTGATGTGCTTGTTGGTGTTCTACTGTAGTGGTGTGAGATGTGTTAGCTGTGTGAATAATAACTGAAATTAAACTTTAACTTTAATATATATTACCAGAAATTATATTATGTGTTGGCTATTTACAATGAAAGATGTTAATGATACAATTGCTGACTGGGAGAGTCTGTACAAAAGTGCAAAGCCATCTGCTCAAATGCCCAGGGTCATCTGTCTGGTGAGCTAGGCACCAAATAGCTTCTATGAAGTAATTGTAGTTTTGATACCTGTGCTGGTGGCACGTAAAAAGTACCATCCGAACGTGGCCGATGTCAGCGCCGCCTTGACTGGCTTCTGTGCCAGTGGAACATGACTTGCTGTGCTTGAGGAGACCTATTGAGTCAAGTACATCAACATCAAAATAAATATCAAATGGAAATTGTAGTTGTGATACCTGTGCCGGTGGCACGTAAAAACATCCATCCGAACGTGGCCGATGCCAGCGTCACCTCGACTGGCTTCCGTGCCAGTGGCATGTAAAAAGCACTAACCAATCGTGGCTGTTGCCAGCTTCGCCTGGCACCTGTGCCGGTGGTACATAAAAAGCACCCACTACACTCATGGAGTGGTTGGCGTTAGGAAGGGCATCCGGCTGTAGAAACACTGCCAGATCAGTATGGGACCTGGTGCAGCCTTCTGGCTTCCCAGACCCCGGTCGAACCGTCCAACCCATGCTAGCATGGAAAACAGACGTTAAACGATGATGATGATAGTTTAACTGTAACTACATTATCTTATGTGTTCTTCCTATTTTAAAATAGTTGTCAGAAGGAGATTTGGCTACTATCTCTAGTTGATTGACTAGCCGCATGTAGGCTTCCTTGTATCCTAAAGAAATTATATCTTAATTGGAAGAGCATCAAACAACCTGACAGTCATAGGTATGAAGCAAGATAGTATTCAATGATGATGATGATGATGATCCTCAGAGCAATCTGGGCTGCATGTGAAGTGTCAGTGCTGTGCAAACGCTCTTGAAATAAAAACAGTGCAATATGGGAGGCTGTAGCAGTTCAACTTGCCAGGAAAGATCGTTGTGATGCTGAACGGAAACACAGACAGCATAGAACAGAAGAAGATGCGACAGATCATGCATCCGTCTCAAGCAAGTGAGAAAAAAAGCCAAAGAAAGTCCTCACTCCCCAGTCAGCCCTCTTCACAATCCCCACACAGGTCGGATCACTGATGACCCCTAGGAATGTGCTGAGCTTATTGCTGAATGCTATGCTGGCATTTTTACTGCTGAAAATCCCAATGTACCTTCTTCCCCAACTCTGACATCAAATTCCGTAACATCTGTGAAATTCACACCCACAATACTGTGATGCCATCTCAAGAATAAGCGCAACACCATCAAGACCTCTCCTGGTCTTGATGGCGTTACTTATTTGCTTCTCAAACATGGTGGGTTCTTTCTATTGCACCAGCTTTCTTCCTTTTTTCAATTCTGCCCTAACATCTGTGTCACTCCAGCGCACTGGAAAATTGCCAGTGCCGTTACCTTGTTCAAAAAAGATGATCACACATCACCTGTCAACTATCATCAAGTCAGCCTTACTAGCTGCATTTGGAGTCCTGTGACAAAGAAACACTCTGGAACTTTTGGAGCTCTCACAGCCTTATTCGACCCTCACAATTTGGTTTTATCCCCAACTCCAGCTGCTGTAGTCAACTCATCGGGTTTCTTGAGGACATCAACCAAGTTACTGATGGCGCTCATGGGTGGATGCTGTCCACCTCGATTTTGCTAAAGCCTTCAATTCTGTGCCACACAAACGGCTCATGGTAAAACTCTCTGCAATGGGTGTGAAAGATGATCTCTATTACAGGCTGAAGTCCTTCATTCTCAGTTGGAAAGAGGTAGTTACGGTTCTAGGACATCATTCTTCACTTTTCAAGATGACTTCTAGTGTACTACAGGGATCCGTTCTTGGACCCCTACTGCAATACAGTAATGGATCTCTGACTGGCAACTTAAGCTAGCTGTGGACAAGTGCACCACCATGCATTTTGGGAGGAAAAATCCAGCCTTTACATACTCCCTCAGCAACACCAATCTCAAGAAGTCTTCTAGCAGACGTGATTTGGGTATTATTGTAAACAACGATCTGCGCTGAACAAACGACATCTCTAAGATTGTCAAGAAGGGTGAGGAGGTGCTAGTATCACTCAGTAAGACCTTTGTCAGCCACTCTCCAGCTATCTGTCTAAGATTGTATACAACAATGGTACATCCACACTTGGAATATGCATCACCAGTCTGGAACCGCTATCTTACTCAGCATATAAATCTCCTAGAAACTGTTCAGAAATGTGAAACAAAATGAATACCCACCCTCAGACATCTACCATACTCTGAATGTCTTGTTTCCTTGGGATTTTTGAAAAACAAAGGGAACTTTGTGGTAGTGTTCAGTGAACAAATTAAACACACTACCTTGGCAGTGGCTAAAACTCGAACCGATCAAGTTTATGTATATTTTTCTTTTTCTGTTTGTTTACTTTTACACAATATTAAAACAACAGCTAAAAATTTTCTGAAGCACCCCCCCCCCCACTAATTTTATCAGTGTTAGACCAAGAACAAACTGAGAATACAGATGTAACAACAAGAATTCCATCAAATCCAATGAAATTGACTGCAAAGGATATTGCTAAAGAGTTAACACTTATAGAGGAGGCTCAATGAGTTTTTGCCGGTAACAACATTAATTGTAAATGTATCATAAAAATTAGAAAAGGAGTTTACAATGAGCTCCATTCCTGCACTGATCTGTCCAAAGAGATGATGTGACACAAACGTCAACCATTTCAGCTGATGTTGAACTATGAGATAGAAGATAATGTCCTTCCTCATCTTCCCAGTAATTCTATGTATACAGCATTGTTAGAAAAACATAAATCTGGAGAAGAAGCACACTCGAAGAAGTAGAGCAGTCTATATATATTTATATATATATATATTCATAATAATGAGAATAAAGAATTTATACATTCAAACTTTGTTTCTCTTACTATGTATGTATGTGCATATATATATATATAAGAAAATAGAGAGATAATTAATAATTATTTATTTATAAAAAAAAATTAAACATAATCTCTGACAGCTATTTTAATTCCAAACCTTTATAAATAAATTACCACAATTAAAATCATTTAAAAGTCAAATCTCATCAGAGTTGGTTAAAAATATACAATTAAGTGTTCATATTCCTGCATGTTGAGTATACGGCTCCAAATTATTAACTGATAAAATTCATATATAAAGAATATAGTATAAACCTTACAAAGGGGAGGAAGGTAGTATATTTATTGGAGTTATAATAAAAGTAAGAATAAAACAATATGTTATTCTAGAGTGTTAAATAAAAGAAATTGCGAAAGTAGGTGTGTAGGTATAATAGCAATATATTACAATAGTACCAATACTAATGCTATAGATACCATCATCATTTAACTCCGTTCTCCTTGCTGGCATGGGTTAGATAAATAGATAAATAGATAGATAGACAGAAAGACAGACACACGCGTGTATGTAAATATGTACATGCAAAAGACGGTGCTCCAGCGTGGCCGCAGTTAAATGACTGAAACAAGTGAAAAAATAAAAGAATATATGCATATATATGTATGTGTGTGTGTATATATATTTATAGGTATATATACCTATATATGTGTGTGTATGCATACACACACGCACACAAACATATATGAAATTTTATAAAACAGATTCTTTTATAAAACACGTCTCGCTCCCAAACATTTTCCCTGAATCCATTTTGGGAGAAACGCAACCTTAATAATCTCGAATCCGCACGTCTGCTAAGTTAGTTTCTCCCTGAATTTTCCCAACTCTGGTCTCTTTCTGCCCCCAGTGCCCCCATTTGACATCACACAGTTAAGCTCACATTCCGCAGTTTAGACTATTTGCTCAGACGTAACATTTAATCCGATGGCTTTACTCCCGACCCCCCACCAGGCGCAGGGGCACAGCTTTCTTTCTCTTGTTCTGTTTATCTACTCGGAAAGTTCGTATGTACGCGGTGCCATTGAATGCTCAGATGGATGTTTGCCCATTCTGCACTTGATTTTATGAAGTAAGCAGTTTGGTTCCCGTAAACTTAAATAAACTGACCACTAAATCGTCGACGTGTGTGTGTGTGTGTACATGCACGCATGTATATATGTATGTATGTATGTATGTATGTATGTATGTGTGTGTGTGTATGTATGTATGTATGTGTGTATGTATGTATGTATGTATGTGTGTGTGTATGTATGCATGTATGTATATATGTGAATGTATGTATGTGTATGTATGTATGTATGTATGTATGTGTGTGTGTATGTATGTATGTGTGTGTGTATGTATGTATGTATGCATGCATGTATGTTCAATGGATACTTATGGAAGAGGCCCCCTATTGTATATTCCTTATTATTCTCAGTATGTTAGAATATATAAATGCTTCAATTATGTTTGTCTTTTCTAATTGCTAAGTTATTCAAACGGCGATCAGATTCTTCATCAACGTAATTAAAAATAAACGGTACTAAATACACAATTACACGCGTATAGAAAAACCCCATCTCCAAATAATAGAAGGCTTCGTTCGTCTACAGCTTAGTTTTCGGATTCATCACCACTAAGTGATTAATGAATTCTATCACCACTATCAATTCAATCAGTTTCTAAATAGAATATCACTCGATTACAGGTGGAACAGTCTACTACAGGTAACATTCTTAACAGCGTGTTGAATTAGGGCGTATAGACACAAAATATTTGCAGCGTCGATCATGCAAAAGGTGTAATGACATGGATACGTGAATACTAGAAGGGAAACTGGAAAAGGGTCAACCCAAGAATACTTGTTGCTGGACTTTCCAAAATGACTCCCACTTCCAATAATCACGAGAACCAGTTGGACAAGAGTGGATAGAACTGTAGCAGATCGACTGGATTGTTGAAATGTCAACATGCAGTTTTTACTGTCCTAAAAAAAAGTGAAAGTAAATTGTTCTTAAAAAAACGTAAGTATAATGTGAAACTGGAAGTGACGACAGAGGCATGTCAAAATTCCATAAAACATGCCTGATGGTCTACTTTTGTGGGTCAAGGCAAATTTTATACTCAAGAAATTGTCAACCATTCAGTCAATCGGTTTCGCCTTCATTGGCATAATAAATAGCAGTTGTCTGGATCTATGAGAAGGATGTAGAGTGAAGTGAGTGGTGTCAGAAGACCCAAGAAGAGACTCAGTAAACTTCTGATAATGAAGAGAATAAAAGGTGATATAAAGCGATAATAGTTCAAGTACAGACAGAAAGACAACAATCACAGCCAAAAATATATACATTAGTACACTAGGCAAAAACAACAAAAAACAAAAAAAAACCCACAGAAAAGTGAACAGTAAAAAGGAAAGGCTGCACAGATACGTCAGTATTGGTGAATTTCGGGAAGAACAGAATTTTTGAAAGATGCACCAATGCCAGTATTTTTTTCTCTGCTTCAATGAGTCTGAGCGCGAAAAAAAATGTTTCCAAAAGTCACGAGTACTGAATAATTAAAAAAATTTTTTATTAGCATGGCCATGAGTGGTAGAGGTATTGAATTAAAAAAGATGGGTAAATTTGTTGTTGGAGAAATGGTGGATAATCTTGTGGGTTTCTAGCAAGTCAGCTGCTTACGATGTAGTATGTCCATGCCCAGAGGAGCAAAACATTCAAGATATGCTGGACGGTTGGCGTAAAGTATTCTTCTGGTTGCAGAGATACCTTACTGTATTTAGCTACAGCCTTTAATGTTGTAAGTTCAAATCCCTCGATGTCAACTTTACTTTTCATCTCTCTGGGGTCGATAAATTAAAGCGTTAATCAAGAACTAAGGTGGATTTTATCGAGCTTACTCACACAAAATTTATGGTCTTGTCTCAACGACAGAAATAAATTATAAAATCTAGATCGCCATAGGTGGAACAATGTGCAAATCTCTCCAGAATCGAGAATGCAATTTGGTTTCGATGCTCGGTTGATTGCAACGGCGTAGGGTGAGGTGTGCAATGTATGCGGACCATATATGATGACCACGCTTCGTACGTGTGTTTACTATAAGCAAAGTTATGTGACATTTCAGGAAGAGGGCAACCACGGGGTAGCCAAAAGCTATACTACGCCACTTGCAGATTAATACTGGGTAATTTCACTGATGCCTCTAGGAATCCACAACTAAACTGTTACACATATCACCTTTCCCTGACACCTAGTTAAAGAATAAGAATTTAGTCAGAAAGATTGTACCGTTATAATTGTATAATCTGACGAACCACTTGCATTCCAATTCTGATAGATTGACTATTGAAATCAATTCTCACAACTTCTGGTCCTCTTTTAAGCGGTCTGGTCGTTAAATCGTAGTTGGTGAAGGTGAAAATGACCCTGCTAATAATATTTCTATATTCTTTATTTCGTGTGTGGAGAGAGGTGAGAATTAAGAATGTCTTGTCCCAGTGCTTGGAGAAATTCATTGCAGATGAAGTAATTCTTTTTAACCTGAGGTTGAACAGCGACCAGGAATCCTGCGTTGTGTTCATCTGTATTCTCAGGAACCTCTTTCAACTTCTACAATGACTGTCCCACACTTCGATATTTATGACCATATTTTAGCAGGAAACCCATGGAAAATTCCATCGATTATACAGTTGCAACTGAAGTACTATTGGTTAAAATCCAGGGCAAGTCGCCTAATATGCAGAGACCCATTTATCGTTACTGAGTTAACACGGTTTCTAATCTAAGCCCGCTACACCCATAAATATGTCTGAATATCACGCAGTTTTATTTCGCTCTGACAGTTGGTGCATTTGGTGCAAAATAAGAAATTGGTTCACTTAGACGATCGTTTGAGTTGTTTTCTTGGTTCCTGTTCTGAGATTAAATCAGTTCGTTTCACCAATTCTAGCGAGAAAAGTATAAACTTCGCCCCATTCTCATTTCGAGACCTTGTAATTTGAGGGGAAAAAAAATCCATTTTGAAACAAAATGCAACTGGAGTGATTTGGTGCAAAATAGCGTATGTGTTTGCGATAAAGAAAGATTGTGTGTGTGCGTGTGTATGTGTGTGTGTGTGTGTGTGTGAGGGAGAGAGAGAGAGAGAGAGAGAGAGAGAGAGGGGCGGGGTATGTGTGTGTGTGTCTTGCAAACAATCTTTATGTTTTTATCTCGTTTTGTATTTGTATACATTTATTTTTTGTCTGTTTAATCCAAGCTGAAAGTTGTTTTATCAGCGAGCAGACAAGATAAACATTATATCTCCTTAACTCAGACTCCCAATCGTCACTGCCGCCTCCCCCCCCCCACCACCACCACCACCACCAATATCATCATCATCACCATCACCACAACCATGACCAACACCTGTACAACAAGCAACCATCGCCACCACCGTTACCGCCATAGTCATCGTCCCATCCACCAACACTTGAACACCCGTATCATCATCATCATCATCATCATCATCCTCATCACCAACATGATCACCACTAATAACGGCAGCAACATCACAAAGTACCCTTCTTAGGGTAACGTGGACGGGTACGTTAAAGGAAATAAAACTTTGAGCCAGACGTATTTACTGAGAGCGTGAAGACTCGGAGTGTATTAGAATGAGTGTGGCGGTGGTGGTGGTTGGCTGGGTGCGCACCTAAGTGAATGTGTGTAAGTGTGTGTGGTGGAGGCGGTGGTGGTGGCGGCGGTGGTGGAGGCGGCGGCGGTGGCGGTGGTGGTGGTGACGGCAGCGGCGGCGGTGGACGCGGTGGTGTAAGGACGGGCTAAAGTAAGCATGTCTTTCCATGTTGGCGAGTGCGTATATTGGGGGGTAGGGGTAGACAGGTGGTTTGAAGAACGGGGGTTAGCAGTATTATAAAAGAAAGAAAAAGAGGACCCTACAACTTTACATTTGGTTTCCCGAGGAAAACTGTTATGTCGCGTCTGTTGCTTGAAAATAACAAACACTAGTTCGTGACTAGCTTACTAAAAGCATTTCTTACAATGACCCAGTCATCTGTAGTTATGCGGGGCCAGCTTTCTTGGAACCTGTTCGGTGTGCTTGCTTATAAAGACTCGAAGATAAAGGGCTAAAGCGAATGTTTGCTCCTACTAACTCCATAAAACATACATATATACACATTCATACAAGATTTTTCCCCCTTCAAACGTGACAAAGTTCTGTAACATATGTGTGAAATGAAAGTCTCAGTAAGATAGCAAACGAAAGGAGTTTTAGATTGTGCGGAGTAAGGCCAATATTAAACAACCACAGAGAATCTATGTGACACACATTTAACTATTATGATCGGTAGTCATTAATTTTAACACCCCCATCAATGATGACAATAATTCTGAAACATATATATTGTTTAAAACACCTGCCCCTGTTTGAGCGATTACCTTCAAAACGAAATGTCTCATTCAAGTGGTTTGGGATACCGTTCTCCACTACTTCATACTCCGATGTGTAACCCTTACAAATTGAAATTTAAATGAATATATTTTCCCCCCAACTGTTGGAATATTTTCGAAATTACCTAGAATTTTATTTATTGGAAAGAAAGAGAAACGGATTTTAAAAATATTTAAATATTCTTATATTAATATGTATTTTTAACAGATTTTTTGTCCAGTCTCTAAACATAAAGGTTTAGAGGAAAAATACCCTATATAAATATGAGACATATGTACACAAATGCAGTTTCAGCCCCACACAAACGCGCGAGCACACATATATACACACATACACACACACGCATTGTCATATCTTTATGATCATGCAAGATGACTATTTCTTCTGTAATTTTAATTTTCAAACTATCAGAAATTTGAATTGATATTCAAAAGAAATATTAATTATAAATAAACGATGGCTTTCAATAATGTTCAATTGTTCGATCTTGTTCAAGAATATATAACCCTAAATAGTTCAATACTTCGTCAGATCAATACACATCTATAATGTATCAATGTAGAATAATATATGCGCATATATAAAGAACTTAAGAATGCTATTTCTACGAACCCTAACATTATTAGCCATTATATTGAACGTTTGCTCAAGGCGTAGATATTTCTTTCGTTGGCGTAGTAGACGTTTCATGCCAGTTGCCAAATTTCCGTGTACCTCAAAAGATATGCAATGGGTACGACATCCTTTCAACTGTTCTATGTATTTTGTATGTGGACACGGCGTACCTCATCAAATGCCACCCTGTCCCATGGACAGAATCTGGTCGAACAAAGTGACAAACTGCGTTCCAGTTGGTTCCAGGTGGGATGACTGCAAGACAGTCGGAAGAATGGAAATGAATTCCACAGAAATTAACGACAAAAGACCAGTTGTAACCGGTAAAACTACAGTGACACACCTCAGTACTTCCCCGTCTTCTGGGTTTTCATTCCTGCTCACTTCAGAGGTATCTACAACTGAAGTAACAATACATGCATCAAAATCCATTAAAGGCCAACCAAACGTTACTCCTACATCAAAGCAATGGAAATATTCTACATCTGGAAAACAACAGTGGAAAGAAAGGCAAACATCTGTGCAAGACAATCTTTCAACTCAAATCCCTATTGGTAAGAATTTCTGTTGTTTCATCTCTTATTTTTCAAAATTATTTCTTGACTTTTTTGTTAATAAGTTAGAAGAAGCAAGTCTGCAAGCTAGTTTCTATTCCTTGTTGAAACCGCCTCTTTTCACATACCCTGTTGAGGTACTTGGAGAAGGTAAGAAATGGTTACAACATCCCATTTCTTTAATTATTTCAAATCTATCTATGTATCTATCTATCTATCTATCTATCTATCTATCTATCTATCTATCTATCTATCTATCTATCCATCTATCTATCTATCTATCTATCTATCTATCTATCCATTTATCTATCTATCTATCTATCTATATCTATCTATCTATCTATCTATCTATCTATCCATTTATCTATCTATCTATGTATCTATCTATCTATCTATCTATCTATCTATCTATCTATCTATCTATCTATCTATCTATCCATTTATCTATCTATCTATCTATCTATCCATTTATCTATCTATCTATCTATCTATCTATCTATCTATCTATCTATCTATCTATCCATTATCTATCTATCTATCTATCTATCTATCTATCTATCTATCTATCCATTTATCTATCTATCTATCTATCTATCTATCTATCTATCTATCTATCTATCTATCCATTTATCTATCTATCTATCTATCTATCTATCTATCTATCTATCTATCTATCTATCTATCTATCTATCTATCTATCTATCTATCCATTTATCTATCTATCTATCTATCTATCTAAAAAAAAACAAAAAAAACATGTGACTCCATTGACCGAGGTTACCGTGGTCTTTTCCGTAGGCTTTTCTTTCCGCGGGTAAACCTCACCTGTCCTCCCCTTTACACTTCATATTGACATTTCTGTGATAACGATCCCTATTGATCAATTTTTTTTTTTTTTCCTCTCCCCCTTTTTATTTTAACCCCCCTTTTTTTTGTCCTCTTTCTCTCCTTTTACGATCCCTTTTGATCGAAACTCCCCCTTCCTATTTTTTCTTTTTTTTTTTTTTTTAAACCTTCAAAAGAAAAGCTCTACCTTGTAATTTGTTCTGTGTGCAGCCCTGTGTGGCTAATAAAGAAACATATCTATCTATCTATCTATCTATCTATCCATTTATCTATCTATCTATCTATCTATCTATCTATCTATCTATCTATCTATCTATCTATCCATTTATCTATCTATCTATCTATCTATCTATCTATCTATCCATTTATCTATCTATCTATCTATCTATCTATCTATCTATCTATCTATCTATCTATCTATCTGTCTATCTATCTGCCTATCTATCTAATTGTGTGTGTGCGTGTATTTATATGATTATTCTTTTGCTAACACTCTACGTGTGTCTGTTAAATATTACAATTACAAGTTTCCAGTATGATTTCCTGGTGCTTTCTTCTTAGCTTTTATCCTATATGGGCAACTTTCTTGAGTTTAAATAACTTCTCACAACTTCCTTGTGCTGAGTTTGCCTTAAACCAGTGATTCTCAACCAGGGCCCAAATGACCACATAGGATTTTGTTGCTAAAATTTATCTGCAATAAATCGGTTTTACTTCTACAATACACAAAATATTTTTTAAAATTTTATTCACTTCCTAATAATATTTAATTATAAAAATAGAGTAAGATCCCCCCACCCCCACCCGATGAATGGTTTTGGAGATTCCTCTGAGTGAAACAGGAACCAAAGAAGGTCCATGAGCAGAAAATGGTTGAGATGCACTGGGTTAGCTATATGTCCCCAACTATTCTTATACTTTTGTAGAATTTGTGAATTTTCTATTTTCATTACCTTTACATTGTTAGGTTTACAGCTCTTTTATTTTCTGTGCGTGTGTGTTTATTTTCCGCATTGCTTTATGGGTAGGTTTGGGAGTACTTGTAGTTGCTCGACGGGCAGGTTATCATAAATCCAAAAGTAAAGTTTGTGTTTGTGTCCTCTTCATTGCTTAGTAGTAAATACAGAGAGAGATAGAATGATGTTGTAAGAGATCAGAATTAGAGCTAGTGAGAGTTGTAGGGTGTGCGACATTGTCCCACAGTTGCTGACAGTAAACTTCATTTCTCTCTCTGACCAAGGCTGGTCAACCAGACTTTGTTGTCACCGACTGTGACTAATTGATTTTTGCTTGGGGTGTGGTTGCTTTTATAGCTATCCAGAAGGATAGACATATTGACATTTCATTGAGAAAGTGTTTCTATAGGAGCAAAAACTAAAATAAAAAAGCAAAACGAATGTTCTGCTTATTGAGGCAACGTGTTTGGTCAGTTTAGTGAGGAAGGCAGCACAAATCAAAGTTGTACATACCAAAAACCTCACAGATAATCAACTTCTTATTGTTTCTTCTCTATTTTCCAGCTGAATGTGGTGTTGCAACGACACATATGATAGTTGGAGGTATCCCGTCAAAGGAAGGCAAATGGCCGTGGATGGTTTCGTTACGCCTGACATGGGCCAAACGCCATGTGTGTGGAGGAACGTTAATTCATCCACGTTGGGTGATCACCGCAGCACATTGTGTTTTTGGGTAAGAAATTATCATTGCATTTTGGTGAACCCCATTGCCAAACCACTGAAAAAATAGATAAATAAATTTTAAAAAGGACTGGAGGTACAATCAAGTTATATGGTCTTTAGGTGGGTGACCCACTGTTCTGAATTCAAATATCACCAAGATGGACTTTGCATTGTATATTTGTCTAAACTGAAGAATGCCTTTATGCTTAAAAAAGATAAATCTTAGCCATTTCATAGGGATCTATAAAATGAATACAGGGATCAAAACAGGGCTGGATTAAGATCCATAGAAGACCTAAGCACTTAAAAGAATTTCAGTGCTCCTTTCATCTCCATTATCATTATCATTTAACATCTGCCTTCCATGCTGGCACGAGTGGGACAAGAGCCTGCACCAGACGTCTGTAACTGTTTTGGCAAGGTTTTTAAAGCTGGATGCCCTTTCTAACACCAACCACCCAGCAGAGTGGACTTAGTGCTTTTTACGTGGCACAAGCACAGGCAAGGTTTACAGTGTGGATTGGGTGCTTTTAAGTGGCACATGCACTGACAGAGTCACCAAGTACTTGCAAGACAAAAATAAAAACTCTTTTGAGAGGGAGGGGGTGCTCTGTTGTTGGATGATGAAAGGTTACAGTGAGGCAGAGAGACAGAAACAGGTGTCTTGATGTAGAGGAGGTACAAGGTTACCTGGCTGGAGAGAGAGGGAGAGATCAGGGATGGAGACAGAAACAGGTGCACTGCCGCAAAGGAAATACGTGGTTACCCAACCTGAAGGAAGTGCAGCAGGAGAGAGAGAGAGAGGGAGAGAGAGGCAGCAGGATAGAGATGGTAGCAAAGTGCCGGGCATACTCACAAGGGACAGAGATTAGAATATAAATGGGGTGGTTGAGTAAAGGAAGAGAGGGATATAGATGGTGGAAAGTGCCAGGGCATACCCTTGAGGTTTGAACTCCAAAATATAAATGGCAGGATATTGCAAAGGAAGTGTGATTAAAAAATGCAAAGTGGAGTGGGGGTAACCTGGGTATATATAGAGTTGAAGGTGGCTACCAGATAGCAATGATAGAGAGGGACAGGGCCATGAGGACAGGATTGGGGAGTGAGAGCTAGTGTGTTCCACCCACACATCACAAGCAAACTTTGCTTGTGATGTGTGGGTGGAAAAGTTTGCTTGTGATGTGTGGGTGGAACACACGGGTCGGGGGCTAGCAGATAGCAATGATACAGTGAGACAGGGCCAAGAGGACAGGATTTATGAGTGGGTGGTAAGCATAGTGCATCAAGTGAAAATGTGAGGAAGAGAAGAGATGTAGTTTGGTTTGTTGTGGTAGAGTGTGTGAGAAGTTTTCTTGTTATGCTAGAATTCAGTTTCACTGACATGGGTGGGTCTTCTCAAGAACCTCATACCTCCAATGTCATTTCCTGCACGAGGCCCAACATCCTGAGATCGATCCTTACCACGCCATCCCATGTCTTCCTGAGTCTCTCTCCTCCACAGGTACCATCCACTTCTTTATGCAGCTGTCCTCATTCATACACATCACATGTCCAAACCAACATAGTCTTCTCTCTTGCATGCTACATTTGATTTTGCCTTATGCCCAACTTTCCTCTCAATACATTTGCACTTTTGTCATACATGCACACTGATGTTGCACATCCAACAGAGCATACTGCCTTCATTTCTCTCCAGTCTATGCAGGTCTTCTGCATTTAGAGCCCATGTCCCACTACCATGGAGTATAGCCATTCACACACAGGCATCATACAGCCTACCTTTCACTCTGAGAGAGAGAGAGAGAGAGTCCTTTTGCTGCCAACAGAGGTAATAGCTCTCTGAACTTCCTTCACTCTATTCTTATCCTAGAAACAATACTTTAAGAGCATCCTCCACCATTGCTAATTTGGTCACCTAGGTAAAAGAAACCATCCACAACCTCAAGAGAGCCTCCTGGGCATTTGAGAGAGTCTAAGTCCTGTGTGCTCTTAGTACTTGTTGTTCCTGCACATCTGCCACATACAAAGATGACTTTATCTGTTAATCTACCTGTGCTTCCACTGCACCTCTTATGTGTCCATAGCTTACACTGGGGGCAGCAAATGGAATTTCTTCCAACTCTTTTCCTACATATTGAGCAGGGCCATTTACCTGATGGAATGATAGTTTTATCTTCTTTCTTGCTAACAACTTTCGTCTTTGCTAGGTTAACTTTGAGGCCCTTTGATTCCAGGTTTTCTTTCAATACCTGGCATTTCTTCTCCAATTCTACTAAAGATTCTGCAATAAGAGCAAGGTCATCAGCATATAGCAGTTCCTATGGGCATCCAGTTTTGATTTCTTCTGTTCTGGCCTGGAGGACTATAATGATTGAGTGGGCTGAGAACTGAGCCCTGGTGAACCCCTACTTGTATGCTAAATTCATCACTGTATTCATGGCCGACTTTCACCCTACTGACAGCACCACTGTACATGGCCTTTACAGCTCTAACAAGCCACTCCTCTACTCCTAACTTCCTTAGAGACCACCGTATAACAGAGTGAGGAACTCTGTCGAAAGCTTTCTACGGGTCGACAAAGGCTAAGTACAATGGCTTACTTTTAATCAAGTACTTTTTCTGCAGCAGTCTCACTAGGAAGATGGCATCTGTGGTATTCGTCCCAGATGTAAAACCAAACTGCATCTCATCTAGTTTAATTCTATTTCTAATCAGTTGGGCTATAACCCTCTCACTAACTTTCATGACTTGCCCTCACAATTTAATGCCTCTGTAGTTGTTTCTATCTAAGACATCACCTTTACCCTTGTAACAGCCATCTATCTTACTGTTACACCAGTCATTGAGGATGAAGCCTTCCTGAATAACCTGATTAACTATACAGGTAACTAAGCTGTATCCTATGCCACTGGAAATTTTAATCATCTCAGAAGTGATTCCTGATGGCCCCAGGGGGCTTTCCCTGTCTTCATATCCTTAATTGCCTTATCTATTATGCTGCTATCAACTCTGATGGCTGGTCCCTCAATTGGTTCGATATTTGGTTGACTCTCCTCCCATTCATTTTCCACATTTAGTAACCTTTCATAGTGATATTTCCATGCATCTTTCTTCTCTGAGTCACTAAGTGCAAGCATACCATTATCCATTCGTACACATTTCTCACCTGCCACATCTCTATTTTCTCTGATACACTGCTTTGCAATCCTGAACACCTCACGCCTCTGATCCTCAGACTGTAGAACATTTGCAAATTTCTTACCTTCAGCTACTCCTTTTGCTATGTACACCTGATGCCGAGCTACCCTTTTGGCTACCTGATATAATTCTCTGCTTCCACTGTTTTCCCAATCTTTCCAGGCCTGTCTTTTTGCTTTTATAGCACTGTCAACCTCCTTTTTTCACCAAAATGTCCCCTTTGGTTTAGCTAGGACTCTGCACCAACCACAGATTTCGTCCATAGCCCTCAGTAGATTGTCCTGCAGGAACTTCTAATTATCCTCTAAGCTATATGTCCCCAACTTTTCCTGTCTTTTGTCAGAAACTTCCATTAATAAATCTCTAAATTTTTGTCTGTTTGTTGGGTCTTTGAGCTTCCATAGTCTTCTTTTCCAGATTGGTTTATTTCTCTGAGTCTTTCTAGCTCTAATTCTGAAGTCACTAACTAGTAACCGAAGTTGAATTGTACACTCTTCACCTGGGAAAGACTTTGCATTTTTAAGCATCCGTCTATCTCTTTACTTGGTGAGGAGGTAGTCAATCTGGCTTTATGTGCTCACCAGACTGATAAGTGATTAGGTGGCTGGCTGGTTTTTTGAAGTTAGTGTTGCAGATCATGAGATTATTTGCATCATAGATATAATTCAAAACATAAACAATAATAAGCCATAAAATAAAGTTTTATTTTTCATAATGAAGCAAAACTAACAGTAAGATGGACAATAATATTTATTTTTGTATACTTCCACTTTATTTATATTTGAAAAAGTTTTCTCCCTTTTTTTTCTCAATTACAAAGTCTTTGATCAGACTCTCACCATGACAGCATGAACACTTTGTAATTATATTTCTGATCATATAAACGGCTTTGAATATTATTTTAGCAAGTTTAAAGTGATTTCGTCTGTCCTGTAAACCATTTACCATTTCTAAGTATTTTCTTAAGATAGCAACAATTTTGTGGTTGATATTTCTTCGTATTCTCTGCTTCTTAAGTATTTATATCATCATGTGTGTTTGAACAAACTGAAGAAAAATACAAAATTTTATGGTTTCTAGCTTTTTGTAAATGGAAAAACATAATCATGGAAAAAATGTCACAATTTTCCCTAGAAAAAAACTCACAATTCATTTGGCTGCATCATCATCATCAACATCATCGTTGTTTAATGTCTGTCATAAAGACAATCCCCATTATTTGGAGTGGTGCCCTCATCTTGTTGTTTTTACAACATTTCAGTTGTGTACATTCCAGCTTTCTTAAGGAATTGATATCAGAAATATTCAATTACATAAAAAATATTGTTAAAGTAATTAAACAGTTTTAAGTTGCTTATAACTGACAATACATGGCTTGTGCACAATGACAAGGGGATACATATCTAATAACATATGGAAACTTCACACTTTATTTGATACTAGCAGAGATACCCGGCGTTGCTCAGGATTCAAATGGCATAGTTTGCATATAATATATTACAGTTACATTAAAACAGGTGATAAAGCAAAGTGCAGCATTGACAACAAAACATTTGTTGAGTAAATGATGGGCTAATTTGACTAAGCAACATGCTATGCATCCGTTTGGAGGATCCCAGGTCCTAACCTGCCATGGAAAATTGGGGGGGGGATTTTTGAACGCACCGAAAAGCTGTCATTGGATATCCTTTGTGACAGTCACCGCTGCATCTAACACGACCAATCGTCTGAAGTTTTGATACCTCCTTCGGGTTTGTTGTCCTATGACACTCATAAAGTAAATTTGGAGGAACTGTGGCTGTTCATTTGTGTTTAACAGGGAACCAATGAGGTGATAGATTTGCCCTTGAACTTTGAAGTCAGTGTAAATCCATGTTCAACTATCTCCTTAGATTCACCAAACAATGTCATTTGAAGTGTAGAGTTGTATTGTCTGATATTGTTCAGAAAATCCTTTGACTGGATGGAAGTGCCTTCCAGAAGATCCATAAGAGGTTGAGGAGGAGCTGGTAGTGCTAGCAACCTTACCTGACCGTCTGAGCAGCACATGCCATTTGTTTCATTTTAAAGCCTTGCAGAAATGACAATTTGTGTTTAGTACACCGATTTGGACAAAAGTATCCTTTTTATAAGAATGGGATGGATCATATCTGAAAGTAGCTGCAGCAGTTGCGAAGAATGAATTTGTACGTAGTCTGTTTCTGAGAGCTATTCCATTGGACCTCTGTCTAATCATTAAAACATTGATTTAATGATCCAGCATTAAGTGCTGCAGCATGTATTTGCTGATCGTGGGAAAATGTCATCCTCCTTCTCTCTTGAGACTCTGTCTGATGTGCTGCATTATGTCTTTGCTGATCGTGGGAAAGTCTCATCCTCCTTCTCTCTTGAGACTCTGTCTGATGTGCTGCATTATGTCTTTGCTGATCGTGGAAAGTCTCATCTTCCTCTCTCTTGAGACTCTGTCTGATGTGCTGCATTATGTCTTTGCTGATCGTGGGAAAGTCTCATCCTCCTTCTCTCTTGAGACTCTGTTGATGTGCTGCATTATGTCTTTGTGATCGTGGGAAAGTCTCATCCTCCTTCTCTCTTGAGACTCTGTCTGATGTGCTGCATTATGTCTTTGCTGATCGTGGGAAAGTCTCATCCTCTTCTCTCTGAGACTCTGTCTGATGTGCTGCATTATGTCTTTGCTGATCGTGGGAAAGTCTCATCCTCCTTTCTCTTGAGACTCTGTCTGATGTGCTGCATTATGTCTTTGCTGATCGTGGGAAAGTCTCATCCTCCTTCTCTCTTGAGACTCTGTCTGATGTGCTGCATTATGTCTTTGCTGATCGTGGGAAAGTCTCATCCTCCTTCTCTCTTGAGACTCTGTCTGATGTGCTGCATTATGTCTTTGCTGATCGTGGGAAAGTCTCATCCTCCTTCTCTCTTGAGACTCTGTCTGATGTGCTGCATTATGTCTTTGCTGATCGTGGGAAAGTCTCATCCTCCTTCTCTCTTGAGACTCTGTCTGATGTGCTGCATTATGTCTTTGCTGATCGTGGGAAAGTCTCATCCTCCTTCTCTCTTGAGACTCTGTGATGTGCTGCATTATGTCTTTGCTGATCGTGGGAAAGTCTCATCTCCTTCTCTCTTGAGACTCTGTCTGATGTGCTGCATTATGTCTTTGCTGATCGTGGGAAAGTCTCATCCTCTTCTCTCTTGAGACTCTGTCTGATGTGCTGCATTATGTCTTTGCTGATCGTGGGAAAGTCTCATCCTCCTTCTCTCTTGAGACTCTGTCTGATGTGCTGCATTATGTCTTTGCTGATCGTGGGAAAGTCTCATCCTCCTTCTCTCTTGAGACTCTGTCTGATGTGCTGCATTATGTCTTTGCTGATCGTGGGAAAGTCTCATCCTCCTTCTCTCTTGAGACTCTGTCTGATGTGCTGCATTATGTCTTTGCTGATCGTGGGAAAGTCTCATCCTCCTTCTCTCTTGAGACTCTGTCTGATGTGCTGCATTATGTCTTTGCTGATCGTGGGAAAGTCTCATCCTCCTTCTCTCTTGAGACTCTGTCTGATGTGCTGCATTATGTCTTTGCTGATCGTGGGAAAGTCTCATCCTCCTTCTCTCTTGAGACTCTGTCTGATGTGCTGCATTATGTCTTTGCTGATCGTGGGAAAGTCTCATCCTCCTTCTCTCTTGAGACTCTGTCTGATGCTGCATTATGTCTTTGCTGATCGTGGGAAAGTCTCATCCTCCTTCTCTCTGAGACTCTGTCTGATGTGCTGCATTATGTCTTTGCTGATCGTGGGAAAGTCTCATCCTCCTTCTCTCTTGAGACTCTGTCTGATGTGCTGCATTATGTCTTTGCTGATCGTGGGAAAGTCTCATCCTCCTTCTCTCTTGAGACTCTGTCTGATGTGCTGCATTATGTCTTTGCTGATCGTGGGAAAGTCTCATCCTCCTTCTCTCTTGAGACTCTGTCTGATGTGCTGCATTATGTCTTTGCTGATCGGGAAAGTCTCATCCTCCTTCTCTCTTGAGACTCTGTCTGATGTGCTGCATTATGTCTTTGCTGATCGTGGGAAAGTCTCATCCCTTCTCTCTTGAGACTCTGTCTGATGTGCTGCATTATGTCTTTGCTGATCGTGGGAAAGTCTCATCTTCCTTCTCTTGAGACTCTGTCTGATGTGCTGCATTATGTCTTTGCTGATCGTGGGAAAGTCTCATCCTCCTTCTCTCTGAGACTCTGTCTGATGTGCTGCATTATGTCTTTGCTGATCGTGGGAAAGTCTCTCCTCCTTCTCTCTTGAGACTCTGTCTGATGTGCTGCATTATGTCTTGCTGATCGTGGGAAAGTCTCATCCTCCTTCTCTCTTGAGACTCGTCTGATGTGCTGCATTATGTCTTTGCTGATCGTGGGAAAGTCTCATCCTCCTTCTCTCTTGAGACTCTGTCTGATGTGCTGCATTATGTCTTTGCTGATCGTGGGAAAGTCTCATCCTCCTTCTCTCTTGAGACTCTGTCTGATGTGCTGCATTATGTCTTTGCTGATCGTGGGAAAGTCTCATCTTCCTTCTCTCTTGAGACTCTGTCTGATGTGCTGCATTATGTCTTTGCTGATCGTGGGAAAGTCTCATCCTCCTTCTCTCTTGAGACTCTGTCTGATGTGCTGCATTATGTCTTTGCTGATCGTGGGAAAGTCTCATCTTCCTTCTCTCTTGAGACTCTGTCTGATGTGCTGCATTATGTCTTTGCTGATCGTGGGAAAGTCTCATCTTCCTTCTCTCTTGCTGCGATAATCATTTGTTTCAAATATAATAGAAATAAGATGATCTTAGTGTTATCACATTAGAATTAATGAAACTATCATATCACATTACAATATGTTATTCTTTCACTTGTGACACATAATTCGGAACCAGTGCCAATGTTCGTCATCATCATCATCGTTTAACGTCTGCTTTCCATGCTAGCATGGGTTGGACGATTTGACTGAGGTCTGGCGAACCAGATGGCTGCACCAGGCTCCAATCTGATCTGGCAGAGTTTCTACAGCTGGATGCCCTTCTCAATGCCAACCACTCCGAGAGTGTAGTGGGTGCTTTTGCGTGCTGCCGGCATGGGGGCCAGTCAGGCGGTACTGGCAACGTTATATTGTTTATATATGTTATATTGTTTTAAACCAAATAAAAAAAAATTACATGTTGACACTCATGGGGTCTGATATTGTTACCTTGTAAAATTTGATTTGATTTGGTGGAGCCATTTGAGAATGCATAGGGAACAGACAGACAGACAAAGAATTTTATATATATCATCATCATCATCATCATCATAGATGTTAAATCCCTGAAACAAAGAAAAAAAAACCTGTTAAGTTAATTGTTTATTGAACTTTTCCTTGGTATTCTTTTTTCTGTAACTATTTTTCCTCGATTCAAATTTACGAAGCATTTATAGCTATCCTTCATTGTAAATAACATGAAACATTATCAACAATTTGAGGAAAAAGAAAATATCAGCAGTGAAGTTTTCTCAGACTGTAATGAACTATGAGAAGGCCAACTTGAACAGTTTTAGGTTGTTAATGGAAGGAATGCATAGAGAGGAAAGGGGTATAAGAAAAGATCCCAAAAGTGCATTTACCTCAAAGAAATATTAAGAAAAAAAATACTTGTTTTTGTTTAGTACCAAGTCATCCCTGATCATACACATGCTCACATGAAGATGCGGATACTGGTAATTTCATTGATGTTTGGCTCCAGATCAACACTGATGAAGCAGATTGAAGGTGTTGTCATTTAGCCCCAGGCCAGCCAACCTTGATCAAGTAGCTTTAAGATTGGTTTCAAATTTTAGCACAAGGCCAACAGGTCTGGGAAAGGGGCTAAGTCGATTATATTGAGCCCAATGTTCAACTGGTTCTTATTTTGATCAACCTTGAAAGAATGAAAGGCAAAGTTAACCCTGGCTGAATTTGAACTCAGAATGTTAAGAATGACAAAATGCTATTAAGTATATTTCATTCGGTGTGTTAACGTTGCTGTCAAATTGCAGCCTTAAATAGTCTGATAGACTGAAAATGATTTAAAGGGTCATTGTTAATAGTGGGAAGACAAAATAAAACAGACTGTAACTAATCTGATGGATGGCTGGTACTTGGAGAGTGATGGTGAATGAAGACAAGTCTTCTTAAGATTGGTGAAACAAGGTAAGTTTTTGTAAAGTGTTGGAAAATGAAGGATTAATCTTTGTTCAATGTTAATGAATGAAAACTAGTTTTGTAGTGCAAATGATTAAAGGTTAATCAAATTAGTGTGACTTTGTAGAGCGTTGCTGAATAAAGACTAATCTTTGTAGAGTACCAGCGAGTAATGATTAAACTTGAATAGAGTGTTGAGAAGTGACAGGTAGTCTTGTAGAATGTTGGTTTCTAAAAGCTAGTCTTTTTAGTGTTGACAAATGAAGGTTAACCATGTCTTTTAGTGTATTAAAAAAGGAAGGCTTATCTTTGTAGAGCCGTAATTTTCAACCATTTTTTGCCTGTGGATCCCTTTCATTCCTGTCTCGCTTGGATGGATCTCCATAGCCATTCCATGTTTAAAAAAGACCCATTATATTTTTATGATTAAATATTATTAGAAACTGAGGTTCATATGGACCCCAGCTGAGAGCCACTGCTTAAAAGTAATGGTGAATGAAGGTTTGTCTGGTCTGAAGTGTTGAGAAATTAATAGTTATGTTTGTAGTGTTTGGAAATGAAAGTAAATCATTGAAAAGTGTTGGTGGCTCAGGGCCAGCCATTGTGGAGTGCTGGTGAATGAAAGAGCTTGTTGATGGTCCCTCAAGGCATATCTTTGTAGAATGCTAATGACTAATAGTTGGCCTTTGTACAGTATTTGTAAATGAAAACCAGTTATTGTAAAATGTCAATGAGGTAAAATATTTGTAGAATGTCAGTAGTGTTTGCACACTTTGAATGAAAGATAGTCTCCAGATTATTAGCGACTGAAGGCTGATCTTTGTAGAGAGTTCAGAAATAAAGTCTAGCATTTGTAGAGTTTAGAAAGGAAAGAATAATGTATGTGGTGTCTTTCTGCAATGAAGATCAGGATTTCTTGAGTTTTGAGAATGAATGCTATCTTTGAAGAGTTTTTGTAGTACTTCAGTCACTGAAGGTTGCTATTCCGTGTTGATGTTGTAAAGTAAAGACTAGTTTTAAGACAGTGTTATAGACGGAAGGCTCATCTTTGTAGTGTGTTAGGAAATTAAGGCTAGTCTCTGTAGAATGTTGAAAAATGAAGGTTAACATTTGTAGATTGTTGGAAAGTGATGGTATTTGTGATTGATACTTTTATATTGTATGTGTTAAAGTAAAAGCAGGTCTGTGTAGGTTGCAAGTAAATAAAGACTAATCTTTATGGAGCGTGGGAATTGAATGCTAGCCTTTGTAGTATGAAGATTAATCCTTGCAGAGTTTTGATGAATGAAGGCTCGTCTTTATCGAGTGCTGGAAAGGAAAGATTAGCTTTTGTAGAATGTTAATTATTGAAATCTAGTCTTTCTGGAATGTTGCTAAATAAAGACTAACATTTGTACAGAAAAGTAGTCTTTGTAGTATGTTTATGCACTTATATTTCAGGAATCAGTTTGAGAAGGAAAGTGACTGGAGAGCTATCCTGGGAGAGTTCCAGCTTGGAGTCAACACTGGAAATGAAATGCATCGGAAAATAGATCTTATCTTACGGGTATATAAATTATTTCTCTTCTTTATTCTTTATTTTGTTAGTAAATCATCATTTAGCATCCATTGTCCTTGCTGGCATGAGTTGTATGGGTTGACCAGGGGTGGAAAGCTGCACCAGGTTCCAGTCTGATTTGGCATGGTTCCTACAGCTGGATGCCCTTCCTAACACCAATCACTCTGAGAGTGTAATGGGTGCTTTTACATGCCACTGGTATCTGCTACGACTGTGATTTGCCATCTTTATTGTTGAACAGTATTCAATCTTTTACCACCTCTATACTTTATACATATATTTCTACATTGCATCTCTACTTTGTATCTGTACATTTTCTAATTATGTCTCTGCACTATATCCTCACACTTCATCACTACATCTCTACACTATATTTCTGCACTCTCTCTATCTCTCTTTCTACTCTATATCTCTACAAATGTATTTCTATATATGTTTTTTGTTTTTTCACTATATCTCTTTGCCAAGTCTCTATACAGTATCTATACACTATTCTTTTCATGTCCATTATTTAAATTTTTTTTGGTGCTGCTTTGGGTTAGGCTAGACCTCTTAAGGCATCTTTCTATGGCAGGATGCCCACACAGTCAACAGTCCTTACTTCCTTCCAAGTAAGGTACTTACTTCACTGGTTTTCACACACTGCACCACCGGACTGCCAGACATAGTGTTTACACAGGGCATAGGTAACATTACTGCTACTGGAGTGGTGTAAATGCAAATACACAGACACACTCACACATAAACATACAAATATACTTATATGCACAAGGCACTTCCATACAGGTCCTATCAACCAAGTTTCTCTGACAAGAAGACACTTGCCTAAGGTCCCACACAGGGAGAACAAATCTGAAACATGTTTGTAGGGTGAATCCCTTAACCTACATGGCCTTTCTCTGAACCATCTCTCTACATTGTGTCATTGTGACTCAAGTCAAGGGGAGTGATTCTATATGGTTGCTTAACTTACTAAAAATAGTAGTTCAATTTTATTTAAATCACTTTGCCTTAAAAAACATATGTTAGGTTATGTTGTCCTGACTTCCAGTACACAAGGAAACAACAGAATGGCCATGGACGGAATGTCTTTGATTATAAGCCTCTTCAGTATGGCTGAACTAAAGCTTAAGAACAATAGCAATTCCATTATTTCCCTTCACACTAATCTCCTGACTGCATCGTCTCTAATCCTGAAAAAGCACTGAACTGAAACGGTCACTGCCTCTACATATGCTTGGATTTGAAAGACGAACCTTCACTCACCAACATTCTACAAAAAACCAACCTTCCCTCACCAACACTTTGGAAAAATTAGTCTTTACTCAACAACACTCTGTGAACACTAATCTTCACTCATCAACAATCTACACTAGCTTTCTTTCAGCAGCACTCTACTAACACAAGTCTTCACTCAACAACATTGTCAGAGCCTTGTCAAATCTTAGGAACTTGGACACACATCTATAGAGCTTGGTTGTGTTATTCCAGCAGTGAAGCAAGCATAGCATTCTCACGGTCAAACCAGTCTTGTTTAGTTGTTAGTTTTCTCAAGTAATATTTTAGCTTGCATTGTGACAATTTGCTGTGCTTGAGAAGACACGTCAAGCCAAGTAAAATCACTGTCTTCCACACATACAAGCTTGTCCTTTCAAGTGTCACTCAAAAAGCACCTGTGACAGTGGCGTCTAAAAAGCACCCAGCACACCACTCTGTTAAGTGGTTGGCATTAGGAATGGTATCCAGCTGTAGAAACCATACCACCACAGACTGTTGGAGTCTGGAGCAGCTCCCAGCTCCATGTCAAACCGTCCAACCCATGCCAGAATGGAAAACGGACGTTAAATGATGATGATTCAAACTGTATATCTTTTTTTTTTTGTGTATGTGTTTTCCATAAATCCAGAATCTTGTGTCCAAGTCTTTGCCATTCCTAACTGCAAACTTTCCACTTAAGCTGGCTGGTCTCACCTTGTTTCATCTCAGGACTATTTTGAAGACTGTCTTCCACTGAAGCTCTTCTCAGGGGTCCGTGTGACAGATGGTGGCACATCTGCCACTATCTATTGGTTCAATGTGTATTTCATCTTTGTTCATGCTATCTAGTTATGATGTAAGTCTAGGTGTCTATGTTTTGAGTACAGATATATCCAAAATCACTTTACATTCTTCCTTCTGTTTCAAGATGGTAATGATGAGGCTCTACTTAGAACATAAACAAGTTCTTCATCTGTGTTGCCACTGGGCCACTTCTAAGCTTCTTGCCAAATGTAGGAGTTAAAATCACTCGTTATTAACAGCATGACCTGAGGCAGTAACCGGCAGAATCCTTAACAAGTTGGAGAAAATAGAGACATTTTGTCCATCTTTACATTCTGAGTTCAAATTCTGCAGAAGTCTACTTTACCTTTCATCCTCTTGGGATCAATGTAATAGACTTCTTTCTCTCCTAAAATTGCTGGCCTTGTGCCAAAATTAGAAAGAACTAATATTGGTTCATTTCTCTTGAGATAAGCCACTTTTGTACCATCAGAGTTGATTACCATTATTGGAACACAAATACCTATCAAGGTAGAATAACATCCCTTTTTAATGGGAACTCTCAAACTCATAATCTGGTTGCTAATATTAGTTGATTGCTGGTCTAATTTGGCCATAACAGTGTTTTGTGGGTAGGGCTCCTGTCAATCCATCCATCTATCCATTTTCTTTACCCGCTTTTCCTGAGAAGATTGTTAAAGTCGTCAGGAACCTGTTTCATAAGGTTTTATCAGAAATAACCATCCTTACACTTTCCTGCTAGATTTCCCCAAACATGACCAGTTGAGGCAATGGATATTATCCAATCCTTTCATTCTTAGTCAGACCCTAGATCTCTTGCTAATTGGTTTGGCTTTTAGAATCCGTCTTGCAATTCTTTCCAACAACATTCTAATCCCATGTCCATAGTGCTGAAGCTGTGACCATTCAATGAAGATAAGTACCATCTCAAACTGGAGAGGCTCCTTGATCTCCAAGTTATGCACCCTGTCGAGTAATGGTACTCCAGAGATCGTTCAGAGGAACCCCATTTTGGTAGATTGTATTCATGATGTTGTTCTTTTGATCATTACCCAAGCGTTACTGTAGCAGCTCCTGCAATTCTAGTATCCACTTCAGCCACCTGTTTGCCATCATTCATGAGAATGGGCTCATCATACTTAAGCTTTTCCACTTGTCTCAATGAGGTTCCATTTACCTGCAAGGTCGACTAGGTTTCTGTTTGTTTTTCTATAGCAAACGCTAAGGACATAATATATACTGCCTTGCTCTTCTGCCTTGCTCTTCTGCATTCTCATGCAAAGTAATGAGGAAAACATTTTTAAAAATTTTATTTCATTTCTTTTTGTTGTTTCTGTTTTAGTTCCACCAAAACAGCTTCATTAAATATTTCGATTCATTTCACACAAATATTTCTCTGTGTTTTTTGGCTTTTCTTCTGTCTTCTTCACCCAATTTAATTATATTTCGTTATCTCCCCTCAATTAGCATATGTCCCCTTTCTCTCTCTCACTCTCCCCCTCCCTTTCTGTCCTTCTATTATTCCTTAAACATTGATCTTATTCTGATTTGATTGATTACAATCTGTTGCTAGTACATTGTTGGGATGGTAAAACAATGTGTTTGTCAAAACTACTACTACTGCTGCTGCTGCTGCAAATTCTTTTCTCTCAATTCCAGCACCCCAATTTCATAAATGGTGGTAATTATCCAAACGACATTGCTTTAATGCGTTTGGACCATCCTGCGGATGTCACTGGTTTTTACGTTAGACAAGCTTGCATCCCAGAAAAGAACGCTGGCTTTCATCCTGGCGATGAATGTTGGACAATGGGCTGGGGTGAGACAAAAGGTAAGATCTATTTTACCAGTTGTTTGGTGGTTTATAATGATGATGTTGCTACAAAGATTTAGAAACTAAAATGGATCCTTTATATTCAGGTTCAAACCTCACTGAGTTTTATTTTACATTTTAGTTCTTAAAAGGGGTTGAAAATTAGCATCAGTGATGTATTTTAGGGAGTAACTTCAATTCATCTTCTCCACCCACTATTCCTGTGACAGTTATAGGGATAGCGTTTAGGCATTTCCCCCATAGGGTCCTCTCAGAAGCATCTGTCACTATATTTCCTAGCTGGATTCCCAAGTGTGACTAACTCATGGCTTGGCTTCGTGAACGAAGATCAGGAAGGCTGTCCACGCTGCGTGCATGCACGCTCATGACTGACAAGTCCAATATGGGAAAGGCTGGTCCGTGAGCAGTGTCCACAGACGAAGGTGACATCTGGTGTGGTGTCAGAGGCGGCTCATGCCTTCCTCCTGCGTCTCTTGTCTTTAAGTGCATCTCTTCTTTGTTCCTCAAACTTGCTGACTGCATTGAAGATCGTGTGGTGCCAGACATCACGGTCCGCAGCCAGGTCTGACCAGCACTGGTGGTCAACATGACATGCTGTTAGAGACTTCTTGAGGCAGTCTTTGTAGCGCTTCCTCAGAGCTCCTCTCACTCGGTGGCCGGTGGAGAGTTCGCCAAACAGGGCAATCTTTGGAAGGCGATGGTTCTCCATTCTGGAGACATGCCCTGCCCATCGGAGGTGGGACTTCAGTAGCATGGCTTCAACGCTGGGGATCCCGGCCCGCTCCAAGACTTCAATGTTTGTGACGAAGTCACTCCAGTGAATGTTGAGGATGGTGCGGAGACATCGATGGTGGAAGCGCTCGAGGAGACGGATGTGACTGCGGTAAGTGATCCAAGTCTCTGAGCCATAGAAAAGAGTGGTGAGAACCACGGCCCTGTAGACACTGATCTTTGTTTTGTTCTTCAGGTTATTATTGTGCCAAACACGTTTGTACAATCTGCCAAAGGACCTATTTGCCTTAGAGAGTCTATTTTCAATTTCTTTGTCGATCCTTGCATCGAATGAGATGATGCAGACCAGGTATATAAACTGCTGAATTGATTTCAGTTCGGTACTGCAGATAGTGATGTGGGGTGGACGGTATTCCTCTTGGGGTGTAGGTTGGCCTAGAGGTGACTAACTAAGACTATGGATATTAACCAACCATTTCATTCTTGGTTCAACCCAAGGTCTGCTACTGGTTGGCTCAGCCTGAAGAATTTGTCATGTGATTTTTTTTCCCTGCAACATTTTAATCCCATGTCTGTAGTACTGGATCCGTGACCTCTTCATGTGCAAGAGAAGCAGCTTAATAAATAATAATAATAATGAAATTATTGTATACAGTGCTCAGGTGCATCACAACTTGTCAAAAGTGCGTATAAAGCATATGCAGTAATGTACAAATGCCTGGAAAGTGAACAATGTATGAGTCAGATATATGCTTGCGTGTGTGTATGGAGGGGAGAAAATCAGGTGTAGTGTTGGTGAATCTCAGGAAGCATGGAAGTTTTGAAGGATATGCATTGCTCTGACAACTAACAACTGATGCCGGCAGTTTGTTCCATGCTTCAGCAACTCTCAGCGTGAAAAAATATTTCCGAAAGTCATGGGAGCTGTGCTGTTTTCTGACTTTATAAACATGTCCATGGGTGTTAGACAGATGGAGTTTGAAAAGGTGCTCAGAGTTATTGTTTGTAAGATGGTTAATAATTTTATGGGGGTCTGCCAAGTCAGTTGCCAGACGTCAGAGTTTCAATGTATCCATGCCTGGGGAAGTAAGGCGTTCAGAATATGGCAAATGTATCTTGTAGTGATAAGTTCAAACAGCCACTTCCTAAGGAGGGTGTGTGTGTGCTAGGCTCTAGATCAGTGTTTAATGTTGCTCATCTGCTTATTATTGTTTCATTAATATAATTATCATCCTCTGTCTAATAGATTATGGAGACCAGAGCATTCTGCAAGAACTGCAAGTTCATGTCAGAAGTAATTCTGAATGTTCCATCCGGTGGGGTCGACGACGAATCCTCAATTCACATATTTGTGTTGGAAACGGTGATAATGGAGCCTGTAATGTGAGTATATTAGGGGTTTATTTTCATTTCTACTTCTGTGCTTGAGAAGATCCGGCAAGCCAAATGAGACCATAATCTGCGGCCTATGACAGGAGCGTAACCAGCCCACTTATGCCTACCTTCTTCTTTGGTCACTAAACTCTGATTGTGAAGATCTGTTGAGGCAAGTGAAATCAAAATCAAATTCGATGACTGGCATCCGTGCTAGGAGGGTACAAAGAGCACCATCCGAGTGTGGTCATTGCCAGAGCAGCCAACTAGCTTCGTGCCAGTGGAACGTAAAAGGGCAACATTCGAGCGTGATTGTTACCAACGTCGCCTTACTGGCACCTGTGCCAGTGGCATGTGTAAAATGATTCGAGCAAGGTCAGTGCCAGTACTGCCTGACTGCCCCCCCCCCCCACCGTGACGGTGGCACGTAAAAAGCACCCACTACACTCTCGGAGTGGTTGGCGTAAGAAGGGCATCCAGCTGTAGAAACTCTGCCAGATCAAGATTGGAGCCTGGTGCAGTCATCTGGTTCGCCAGCCCTCAGTCAAAATCGTCCAACCCATGCTAGCATGGAAAGTGGACGTTAAACGATGATGATGACGATTCATAAACCATCTCTCTCAAGTGCCCTGGTGGCTCGTTAGAGGCAGTAGATAATTTCTGCTACGTAGGGAACCAGAATTGTAGTGATGAATGGAGAGTGTAATAGGATGGAAGAATGTCAGAGAGCTTTGCCCTCTGTTGGCTACGAACAGTTTCTCTCTCCAAGGGAAAGGAAGATGGTATCCTGCTTGTAAAGGGCGGCGAGCTGGCAGAAACGTTAGCATGCCGAGTGAAATGCTTAGCGGTATTTCGTCTGCCATTACGTTCTGAGTTCAAATTTCGCTGAGGTCGACTTTGCCTTTCATCCTTTGAGGGTCGATAAATTAAGTACCAGTTACGCACTGGGGTCGATGTAATCGACTTAATCCGTTTGTCTGTCCTTGTTTGTCCCCTATGTGTTTAGCCCCTTGTTAGTAGTAAAGAAATAGGTATCATGCTTGTATATGCACAACACTTCTACATGGGAGTGAGATGTGGGCCCTGAATGCAGACAGCTTCCCCTGACCCCCATAAATCTTGCACCCTGGTCCCTCCACCTAGACTCCTGCACACATCCATTCTCCTCTTCCTCAATTCTTCACACACCTCACCTCAAGCTTCTCCTCAGGCCGTCGGCCATCATAAGGCAAGTCATACTTGCATGACCCAAGATGTGGGTTTGCACCTTCCTTTTTCAGGTAGACAGGGGCAGCCCATACCAACCTTTGGGCTGGCTGGTGTCCATGCTTCTTTGCTTTTGTCATTAGGCTTTTCAGAGCTGGATTTTCTAATGATGAGCATGCCCTCGCTTGCCCCAACCTCAGTTTCTAGACATGAGTGGTTCTGAGACCAAGGCCTCCACCACGACTTTGAAGAAATCATCATCATCGTTTAATGTTCGCTTTCCATGCAAGCATGGGTTGGACAAATGACTGGGGGCTGGTAACGATCACGCTTGAAAAGTCTTGATCACTAGTCATTTCCTTGGTGAGGCCTATGGAAAACTAGCCCAGGAAGGCAGGGATTCTATTCCCTGCTGAGACCCCTTTTGGAGCCCCACCTCCCCCAAATATTTGACAGAATGTTACCTGAAAGAAATGGAACGGTTATATAACAATATGTATTTACAGAATGCTATGGATTCCGATTTGGAATAAACCAGGCAATTGAAATGCATGAATTGACCTTTTGAACTTTCCATTAAGTTATGTTGACTGTGTGTGTGTGTGTTTGTATCTGTGTGTGCAACACTATATGCTTTATAAAGTACATCTAGACTATTTATAAGTCTATCTATTTGCCTACCTTTGTATTGCTGTATCTGCAATGTCAGTCAGTCTCTTATTCTATTTATATGCGTCTGTTTGTTCACCCATTTAACTATCTGTTCATTATTTTCAGGGAGATTCTGGTGGGCCATTAGTTTGTGTACGTAATGGCTATTACTATCTCGTTGGTATCACATCTTGGGGAGTGAGTGGATGTCGAACATCTGGATATCCCAGTGTCTATACACGTGTTGCCTTCTATTCTGACTGGATTCACCAAAAGTTCTCCAACTACACAAACATTGAAGCTAAGGATGAACCTTTTCAACAATAAATTTACTTCAGTAGAACCAAACACTGCTGAACATGGATAAACTCTCTCATTTTATGAAGTGCAAGTTCTCATCACTGTATCTCTGATGCCAAATCATCAAAACAGAACAAAAAAAAAAAAAAAATATATATATATATAGTTAAAGAGGAGGGAATGAAGAATGGCAAGAAAATGTTTTAAGCAGTAAATATTGATTTCTGTAGATTTCTTGTCATTTAAAACCTGAAATGATATAACATGAAGATCTGAGAATTCTAATATGTCTGTGATAACACTGAACACAGTTAGCACAGCTGTACATTATTAATGTCTCACAACAAGATCATTTGCTGCTCTACAAAAATATCGGTAGTCATCTCTTTGGTCGATTTTTATTCTCATTTAAATATATTTTGAAATACAGTTGGAAAAAAAATATTTACTGTTGAGGTTAAAGCTTTCGTTTGAAATTCAAGATTTATGGCATAACATCTATATACATTAAAATGTAAAAATGTGTTAAAAAAAGTAAAAGAAAAGGGAAACTCAACACATGTAGAGTTTAATATTGTTGGACAGATAATCATGACATTTAAACTTTGTTCGTTCTCTGACAAACAGTTTAGCTTGATATATCAGGCTTTTCTGTCTTCTTATATCATGAGGACTTAATCAATTTGCTGACATTTTGGGGGAAACAGAGAAATTATATATATATATATATATAGATATATATATATATATATATAGATAGATATATATATTTGCATATGAAGGCTACCATTGGTTTCATGTTAAGAAAAATATCACAATATCTTAACAATTTTTCAAACTGATCTCATTGCGGAATGATGTTCATCTTCATTTTGGATGAAAACACAATGTCTCGGGAAAGGTCTCATCAAGCACTCATTCTCATCATTCGACGTGTACACACACACACAAAAGTACATAGGTACTAAGCAAGGTGGAAAAAATAGTACCTGAACACCAACGGTAGAGTAAAACACTTATTTTATTAAAGCTGGAAAAATCTTCACAAACACACAGGTTTCATTTTGGCTTTAATAAAATAGTGTGTGTGTGTGGGAGGAATACTTGCACATTAATTTCATGAGCAGGTTGTTCCATTGAATGGATTAACTGGAATCCTTGTTGTTATAACTGAAAGAGTACCAGAAAAAAAAATATATATCATCCTGGTTAAAAATCCCCTTACAGTTTTATTTCTTTTGATCTAAATGTATTGATCAGAATTTCCTTTCCTTATTTTTCCTAGAATTGATTTTTCTTGCTTTCATATGACTTGCAATTCACTGATGATATAATCTCATATTTTCTCCATAGTCAAGAATGTATCACAATGGAAGTTCTGCCTTTTTAGAGTTAAAAGAGACTCACCTCTGAACAGATGGCAACAGTTTACAAGAGTTTGAGTTGTCCTATGTTGGAATGCTGATCATATATTTGGTATGGGACTATAGCAACACACACATACTTTAGAGGGCAACCATGAAGAAAAAACCCAAAAAACCCAGTAAATTGGATGCTCAGTCACCCACCATAGCATCCATCTTACTTATCTTCTGTTGTTATTACACAAGTTTTTCTTCTCAAACTTGATGATTGTAGAGTGACCTTCTATATGGTCACTTGACCTGCAAAGAATAGCTACCAAATCTCCCTCAAATTGCACCTTCTTAAAAAATAATGGTATGCTGGAAATGTAATACAAGACGCACTGTCTGGGGGGGGGGGGGATGAAAGAAATAGACAAGATGGTCACCGTTTCAAATCCGTCAGTCATTGATTTATTCAATTAGATTACTTTAAAACAAAAAGTTAATATCTTAGAACCAAGGGTGGTCTTAGATATCAAAAGTTTGATCTGTCACCAAGTTCTCTGCAAACTTTGGTCAAAATAGCACTGAAAATACTGTCAGCAATGCTCTTCTTTCTTTTTACAGCAAAGTTAAACAAATTCAAAAACAATAAGTTACACATATTTGATGCTAACAAAATTATGTTTTATGACCTCTTAAAGTGTTCATACGTTCTATGAGCCAGAAACTTCAGCTCTTAGCTCTTAGATCCTTTGGTGCTGTCAGCAAAATGGGCAGCAAACCTCCAAACATCCCAATTGCTCGCCTTCCTCCTGGTTCCTCTTGCACCAACTCCAATTGCTATCATATCATCCCAGAACATACTGTGCTGCATCTTCCTTGGCCTTTCCCCTCTTTCATAATTATACACTCCTGTGCATAATCAAAGCACATGGTCAGTAAGAAGCTTCAGAGTTGTGAGAATAATAAAAAAATTATGGAGTTTATACTTCCAAGATTTATTAAATTCCACGTGTTGAACAACCCAATTTAGAATCACAGACTTGATCTCACTGAGAGCTAAACCATGGCATGATAATAAACAGTTTTTAATACAAGTGTTTTGGTTTAAATAAGCTAAGGCTAATTAACATTTTGTATTATATCGTCGTTGTTGTTGTTGTTGTTTTAATGTCTACTTTTCAGAGTAATTTCTTTGAGTCAGATTTTCTACAACCAAATACTTTTCATGTTGCCAACCTTTTTTTTCTCTTAGTCTGGATATTTTTCATGAAAAATTGCAAGCAAAATGATGCCTTTTGATGGTGACATTTGTTTACATCTAGTATTTGACATGGACACACACACACATATGATGGACTTCTTTCAGTTTCTGGCTCTGTTTGGCCCAGGGCTATAGTAGAAAACCTTTACCTAAGGTACAGTCAGTGGGCCTGAAACTGAAAGCACACAGTTGGGAAGCAAACTTCTCGACCATAAAGTCATGTCTGTACTTTTATAATATATTTATTGCCATTCCTCATCATTTGTGGATCAGAGTTTATTGAGGCAGATTTTCTATGGCTGAATGCCTTTCCTGTCACCAGCCTTCGCCCATGTCCAAGCAACGTAATATTTCTCCATGGCTGGACATGTTTTTGCAGAATACTGGAAATGAATGACACTGCTTGTGTGACAGTGGCACTCGTTTACAACCATCACACAATGTTAAGACAAGGAAACACAAACATTAACCCACTTACACTCATCCACACTTATATACATACATATGCATAAATATATCTGTGTGTGTGTATATATATATATATATATATATACAATGATGATGATAATCATCATCATCGTTTAACATCCATTTTCCATGCTAGCATGGGTTGGACAGTTCGACCAGGGTCTGGGAAGCCAGGAGGCTGCACCAGGCTCCAGTCTGATCTGGCAGTTTTTCTACAGCTGGATGCCCTTCCTAACGCCAACCACTCTATGAGTGTAGTGGGTGCTTTTTACATGCTACCGGCACAGGTGCCAGGGGATGCTGGCAGCGACCACGATCAGTTGGTGCTTTTTACGTGCCACTGGCACAGAAGTCAGTCAAGGTGGTGCTGGCATCGGCCACGTTCGGATGGATCCTTTTACGTGCCACCGGCCCAGGTATCACAACTACAATTTCCATTTGATATTTATGTACTTGACTCAATAGGTCTCCTCAAGCACAGCAGGTCATGTGCCACTGGTACAGAAGCCAGTCAAGGTGGCACTGGCATCAGTCACGTTCGGATGGTGCCTTTTACGTGCCACCGGCACAGGTATTACATCTACAATTTCCATTTGAGTTTTTGATGTTGATGTACTTGACTCAATAGGTCTCTTCAAGCACAGCAGGTCATGTACTATCAGCACAAGTATCACAACTATAAACAATGATGATGATGATATATATATATATATATATACATGTGTGTGTGTGTGTGTGTGTGATGAGCTTCTTTCAGTTTCCATCGACCAGATCCACTCACAAAGTTTTGGTCAACCTGAGGCTATAGTAGAAGAGACTTGCCCAAGGTAGCATGCCAACAGAGTTGAACCCTAAACCATTGGGAAGCAAGCTTCTTTTATCCATTAAACTGGCCACAAGGGCCTTACAAAGAAAGGAAGCTGCGGGCTGGACGAAGAAGACATGAGATGAAGTGATTGATGATATGACAATAACAAAGGCAACAGCAATGCCCGCCGATTGCTGTTTACCCGACCACATTGCTCTTTATAAGCACCAGTTTTCGCATAGCCCCAGCCCATCCAAAGTACCTTGAATTGCAGAATGACCTGCTGTGCTTACCTTGGATCGTAGGGTGACCTGCTGTGCTTGAGCCAAGTATATCAACATCAAAATAAATATCAAATGGAAATTGTAGTTGTGATACCTGAGCCGGCAGCACGTAAAAAGTACCGTCCGAACGTGGCCAATGCCAGCGCCGCCTTGACTGGCTTCTGTGCCGGTGGCACGTAAAAAGCACCAACCGATCGTGGCCGCTGCCAGCATCCCCTGGCACCTGTGCCGGTGTCACATAAAAAGCACCCACTACACTCACAGAGTGGTTGGTGTTAGGAAAGGCATCCAGCTGAAGAAACACTGCCAGATCAGACTGGAGCCTGGTGCAGCCTTCTGGCCTCCCAGACCCCGGTCGAACCGTCCAACCCATGCTAGCATGGAAAACGGACGTTAAATGATGATGATGATGAAGTACCATATTTGAGGCTACAAACCTCTTATATAGCAAAAGATCAAGGCGGCAATAAACCTTTCACACAAGTCAATTATAAATCAATGAAACAATACACCAAGCCGCTTACCTTAGTTACAAATCTTCATGTCTGACCAGACTTCTCGCCTCAGCTAAACATCTGGATGGCACCAAGTCGGGCCAATTTAGCATGACTCTGAAGGTATCCTTGGGTGAGGAGTGTATTATCCTGAACAGGTCGCTCTTCCCCCATGACCTTCGCTGCCCAGTCACTGTCCTCCATGCAGGGCAGAATCCCCTCCCTTTGGCCCTTCATTTTAAACTTCTTAACAAAGCCCTCCAATGTCTCTCCCTTATGGAAAAGGACCACAAATTCCTCCTCCATATCATGGGGGGGGGGATGTACAGTTTCCACCTTTGGTGGCACAACTCCCACCGATGGTGCTTTGGGACATGCCGGCAATGTCCTGTTTTTCTTTTTCTTCCTTTGAGCCATGGGAAGGTGGAGTTCCTCCGCTTTGTCCAGCAGATCCTCCCTCCCTTCTGCAGCCTTTGGATCCTTCGGTGGGCAACCATTGTTGCCCACCTTTCGTTTTTTTCTTTTTTTCGAGGTTTCCACCTTCTCTCCCTCCAGTGAGGGAGCAGAGAGTGGTATCTTTATCAACTGCTCCAGGACCTTATTTTGGTCCTTAGGGCAGTTCTTTTTGATATGGCCCGGTTGACACTTGCGAGGGGGAGGCGTCCCTCAAGCAAACTTCTCACCATACAACCACAATATATATTCACACATACACATTGCCGGCCCCGTGTCGGTGGCACGTAAAAGCACCATCCGTTCGTGGCCGTTCGCCAGCTCTGTCTGGCACCTGTGCAGGTGGCACGTAAAAAACACCCACTACACTCGCGGAGTGGTTGGCGTTAGGAAGGGCATCCAGCCGTAGAAACACTGCCAGATCTGACTGGGCCTGACGAAGCCTTCCAGCTTCACAGACCCCAGTTGACCCGTCCAACCCATGCTAGCATGGAAAGCGGACGCTAAACGATGATGATGATGATGACATCTTGCCGTCAGGCTTGGTCCTTGTCACCAAGCGACGACCAGAAATGTCTTTCCCTCTACTTGCTTTGTTTATACTTTGTAATTTGCTGTAATTTTGTGGTCAAAATAAATGAATTGAAGTGAAAAATTACAGTTGCTTTTCATGGAAGCACCAATCCACAGAACATGCCGTTAGCACAGCAAACCTTGGGTTTGGAAATGAATGCTACATCACACATGCATAGGGTGGAAGGGAGAGTTGTAAAATATTAATCTTTTACTTGTTTCTGTCATTAGACTGTGGCCATACTGGAGCACCACCTTCAAGAAGTTTAGTTAAATCAAACTCCGTATTTTTGTTTTGAAGCCTAGAGCTTATTCTATTAGTCTATTTTACTGAATTGCTAAGGTACAGGGATGTAAATGAACCAACACCAGTTGTCAAGCAGTGATGGGGGACAAACACATACACACACGTGTATGTATATATATATATATATACATACACACACGTGTGTGTATATATAATATATCTGATGGGTTTTCTTCAGTTTCTGTGTACCAAAGGTAGATAAATTAAAAAAAAATTTTTTGGAACAGTGGATCTTGAAGGAAATAAAACTATAAATAATAGCATGTAAGTATTGAATAAAAAATTCTTTGGCTAGTAAAAGTGAAAGGCTACTTGTTGGGCATGAACCCACATCTTCAGGGAGTTTACCGTTGACTACAAATAATCCTTTGAGTTTCTCTATTCATTTGAGGAAGTTTATTCTTACAAGAAAAAAAATGTCTGTTAATATAAGAATTTAGAAACTGAGAGAGAATGTGAAATTCTTTTTAAGAATGGCTATATTTACTTTAAGACTCACCATTCCTAAAAAGAATTATTTCACATTTTAAATTCTTATTTTCCAATAAAATATTTTTTTTATTTTTCATTTCTGCTTTTTTTGTTCCACTTTCAAATTTTGCCAAAGTCAATTTCACTTTTATCCTTTCAATATTGGCAAGATAAGCACCAGTTTAACACTGAGTTTGATATAATTGACTAACATCTCCCACTAAAATTGCGGGCATTGTGCCAAAATGTGAAAGCAATATATTTTGAGGAATTTCATTTCAGTGACTTTACTTTTTAAATTTTATTGATATAAAACAGAACTAGAAAACAAAAACTAAATGATATATATATATATATATATATTGCTGGATGTGCAATGTCAGTGTATATGTTCGACAGAGTGTAAAGCATCTTGAGAGAAAAGCTAGGCATAAGAGGCATCAGATGTGGTGTGCAAGAGAGACGACTACACTGGTAAGGTCATGTGGTGCATATGGATGAGGACAGTTGTGTAAGGAAGTGCTGATCTCTAACTGTAGAGGGAGTTTAAGGTAGAGGCAGGCCCAGGAAGACATGGGACAAGGTGGTGAAGCAATGACTAGTGACCAAGACTTTGTTATTTATTTTTTCTGGATAAGATGTCACTATATTTCAAGTAACATATATATATATATATATAGTATGATTAACTCAGATAGGGTGAGTGAATATAACTGTTGGTTAATTGGTGGATGGGAGTGCGATCTCTGGGTCTCTGGGTTAATCACAGAATTTGCTTCAGCATAATTAGTGTGATTAATCACTATAAATAGTGTGACTGAGTCAGAGATTGATTTACTAAAACATGTCCGTGCCATGTCTCGTGAATACTCCTACCTGTTGTGCCATGCTGTGCCAAGGCAGTTTGCTAAAACTTGTCCTTCCTGTTGTGCCAAGCCGAGCTAAGGCTTCTTCCTGGTGTGTCGTTCTGTGCCAAGTTAAGGCAGTTTGCTAAAACTTATTTTCCCATCGTTGTGTGCCATGCTGAGTTAAAGCTTCTTCCAGGTTTGTTGTAACTCGCCACATTAAGGCTCCTTCTTGTCCTGTCGTGTTGTGCAGGGTTAAGGTTCTCTCCCATTGTGATGTGCCAAGTTGAGGATCCTTCCCATTGCACGATGCCAACTTAAGGCAGCTTGCTAAAACTTGTCCTTCTCATCATCCTGTGAAATGCCAAGTTTGTAAAAGCTCAGTACAACTGGAAGGTCAAGTTAAGTTAAGGCTCCTACCAAGCATGTCATGCTGTGCCAAGTTAAGGCTACATGCCATCGTGTCGAGTTAAGGCTCATTCTTGTTATGTAATGTTGTGCTGAGTTAAGGTTCTTACCCGTCGAGCCGTGCCAAGTTAAGGCAGTTTGCTAAAAATTGTCCTTCCGGTAATGCCATGCTGTCTTAAGGCAATTTGCTAAAACTCTCCTTCCTGTCAAGCTGTGTTAAGGCAGGTTGCTAAAACTTGTCCTTCCCATCATGTTATGCCATGCCAAGTTGAAGCAGTTTGCTAAATCTTTCCTTCCTGTCAAGCCGTGTTAAGGTAGTTTGCTAAAACTTGTCCATGCTGTGCTGAGTTAAGGTTCTGTCATGTCATGCATGCCGTGTTACGGCAATTTGCTAAAACTTTCCTTCCTGTCAAGCCATGCTAAGGCAGGTTGCTAAAACTCGTCATTCTTGTTGAGCCGTGTTAAGGTAGTTTGCTAAAATTTGTCAATCCTGTGCTGAGTTAAGGTTCTGTCATGTCATGACAAGTTGATGCTCCTTCCTGTTGTGCCGTGCCAAGTTAAGGCTCCTTGGCATGTTGTGCTATGCCGTGTTAAGGCAGTTTCGCTAAAACTTGTCCTTCCCCACTACCATCATCATCATTATTATTATTATTGAGTGAAAGAGCAGTGCATGCCATCAAAGTGACACAGGGGTAAAATATACAAAGCCCAGTATACCAATCATGACTACCCGTCTGATAAGGGTACACTAGGCACATGCATCACAACCATATGTGCGCAACATGGTGATCTTATATCACGATAAGCAGCATATGACCTTACAGGTGGGGCCCAGTTAGAATTTTCTTCTGGTCAAGTAATCCAACCCACTCAAAAGGTCTTTGAATAAGGGTTGTTTAAGGATGTTGAACAAAACACCCATATTTCCAGAGGTGAATCATTCAAACCCCAAAGAATCCCTCTCAACACATGGCTATGATGCTCCTCCACTACTTCTGCTCATGATCAGAGATGCACATATCGTCAGCCACTAAGGGACTTGCTCAACTGGTTATGGTCAAACAACTGACAAGCAAATCTGTGGTATTGAGCAGAATATTTGCTGTAACCCATCTTTTATACCAAGACAAAACAATGTACATGATAACACTTCCAATCAGTTAAGATCAGAAGCCATGAGAGCCACTGCCTGGTACTGCATCAGGGCATTATTATTATTACTACTACTACCTCATCTAAATAAATATCAGAATGATTTGGGGAGACAGACGGTGTTGATTATTTTGTTTCTTACACGAAGATGATGACAGTACGTCACAGCTTAACCCTTTTGATAGTAATCTGCCTCAGATCAACCCTGCTTATGATATAATCCTCCCGTTTTAAAGGGATTGAAAGTAAAACCTTCCTTCAAAACTTCATGTTAATTTGTGCTCCATGTCCCAGATGAATAATAAAATTATTTTACTAGAGATTTCATTATATTCAAGATTAATTGAAATAGAAGAGCATTTCAACAGAAATTTGGTAAGATTGCTATATATACACCCACTTAAAGAAGATGTACAACAATACGTATAAAATAAAATAGTGAACAGTGACTGATAGCCTGTGGGGAGGGATTCCAATAAATTTGTTGTTTGCTTCTTTTTTGTCTATATAGAAAAATGAAAAACAGGAAATCAAAAAGCTAGAAAGAAGGAGAAACTTCCAATCATGGTAAGTTTTGTAAAATAATCCTAATTTTGGCAAAAGGCCCACAATTCTGAGGTGAAGGGGTCAGCCAAATACATCAAATCTCAAGCACTTGACTTACACTTGAAGGATGAAAGGCTAAGCTAACATTGGTAGGATTTGAGCTCAGAATGTAAAGAGCTGAAAGGAATGTTGCTAACAATTCTGCTGTCTGACTGCCTCAATAATGATAACAATAATAACGATAATCTTTTCCACTATAGGCACAAAACCTGAAATTTGGGGGAGGGAACCAGTCAATTACATCAACCCTAGTACTCAACCGATACTTAGTTCACTGACCCCAAAAGGATGGAAGGCAAAGTCAACTTCAGCGGGATTTGAACTCAGAATGTAAAGCGGGAACAGATGCTGCCACATTTTGTCTGGTGTGGAAATAAGTCTCGCAGCCTGCCACCTTAATTATAATAATTAAACACATTCAATTATAATTCACTAAAATGAACTGTTTGTACAATCAGATGGGGTTAGTGGTGGTGGTGGTGGGACAATCAGCAGAAATAATTAAACCAAAAAGATGATATTAAACAGGTTGAAGACTCTCAAATCAATCAGGTGTTATCAAATAAAAGATACATTGGATAAACACCACAGAATTTAACAGTTGAAGAACCATCAGTCTGCGAATATAATTCAGAGAAGCTTGAGAAAACACAGAAGTACTCTTCCATCACTTGGAATTCTGAAATAATGAGTCAACAGCCAAATAGAAATTATATGCATATAATAATTGTATTTAAGAATCACACACACACTGAGTTACCTTACTGTATCTGCAGCAAATTAAAGCAGAAAATTCTAAAAATATTTACAAGACTATAATTTAATGATCACCACCAAATTTTTTAATTTTTGTCTTTTTTTAATCATGAAACATTCTGACAATAGTTAAACCATTGTCTCAAATAACTTTCCTAATAATACCATAATTGATTTTGTTTCCAACAATTTTAATTTTAATTATAAGAAATCTGATTACAGAACTAAAATAATTAGTGTAAAATCATTTTAAAGAAAATTAAAATGTAATGGAAAAAAAAAAGGAACAAATTGGTAATGGAATGATAGTTTTAATATTCTGATGTAGCAAATCATATTTTCATTTTCTTTTCACTTGTTGATGAAAGAGAAAATTTGATTCATGTGAAATAGGAGAACATCATGTTGGTACTTCTAGTTTCACTAAACAATCTCTCTCCTACACAGAGAAATTCGGATAAAAAAAAAGCTTATTTTTTGCTTAACGAGTTTAAGACAAAAAAAAAAAAACCTTTCTGCAAAGTAAATAAACCTTATAGCTAATCCCTTATTTCATCCCTTCTTGAATTGTCAGTGAAAATCGCTAAAGCAATTTTGCACGCACTCCCCCTCTATGCCCCTGAAATATAAACACAAAACTAATCCAATTAGTTTAATATAGAAAGAGTATACTGAGGGGGGGGGGGAGTAATGAATTCCTTTAATTTATAATGAATGCAGCATTTTAACGTGTTTTTAAGGTTTAGGAAATTGAACAAGTATGCTTTTGGGTTTTGTTAAGTTGGCTGCTAGCGATACATATCACAAACAATTCATGTCAAGAGACCAATTTTAAATAAAGCTCAGTTTAATCATCAGGAGATGCTATTAAAATAATTTACAATTGTAAAGAAAAGAAAAAAAAATTTTAGATTTACATCTTATTTCACACACACACACACACACACACGCATGCATACACAGAGAATTGGGGAGATAAATGAGTGGCCCCCACAAGATAATAATACATCAGATTAGTAAACTGGACTTCAAAAAAAGAAGTATTGTTTCATTATATAAATATAGATGTTTTCGATCTAGTTTGAATTCTTTAATTGGTGCTCAAGCCTTGAAAAAAAAAAAAGAGTTAAACTACATCAGCCGTAAGGGAATACATGTCTATCTTATCTAACTCGTCCAGTAGAGCCCACCAATTGATATCTGAAAAGTTCGATGAAATAACTCATGAACACTGCGATAGCTTCTACCAAAAGATGCTTCAACATATTTACGTCGTCGACCAGTCTGAACAAGGGGAGATAATATACGAATGATTCTTTTCCTATTATCTCCCCTTGTTCAGACTGTTCGTCGTAAAAGAACATCTTCTGGTAGAAGCTATCGCAGTGTTCATGAGTTATTTCATCGAACTTTTCAGATATCAATTGGTGGGCTCTACTGGACGAGTTAGATAAGATAGACATGTATTCCCTTTCGGCTGATGTAGTTTAACTCTTTTTCTTTTTCAAGGCTTGAGCACCAATTAAAAAATTCAAATTTGATTGCAAAGAATCCAAATTCGATGGCAAAGAATTCAAACTAGATCAAAAACATCTATAAATAATTGGAGCAGAGTCTCAAGCTTATGTTTTTTTGGTTTTTTTTTTGTTTTATTCCTTGGTGTAAGGTAAGTAATGGATTTCAATGAAGGTAACACATAAACCTCTTGAAGAACGTTTATGAGAAGGCCTAGCTTTAGGGTATGATCGCCCCACCCCTGTCTCTAATAAGTGACTTCCACACTGCAACATGTGGCACACATGTAGCCGGCATAGATTGCATTCAGTAAAAAGTACCAACGTCGCACAATCATACAACATGTGGCTTTATGCATAATAAAGATATGCGGAAATAAACCCCACATTCACCAAATTAATACAGAGGAACAGATCTCTGTATTTCTAAAACTCATTGATAAAAATGAAGACCAGCCGATTCTATCAGGCAATAGTTCTCTGGGAGTGATTTTTATTTTTGGTTATGTCCACTTCTGGTTTTGTTAGCCTGACAGTTGGCTGACAACCAATACGGGCACAGACAGTCTCTATTTGTTTGGATCAAAAGTTCTTTACGTTCTCAAACATTTATTCCATCTTTAAGCACCAGGAATCACTACCAGAATGGACACCTGCAACGAGAAAGAAAAATGTGTTTCTTTACTACCCTCAAGAAGGGGCTAAACATAGAAGGGACAAACAAGGACACACAAACGGTTTTAGTCGATCACATCGACCCCAGTGCGTAACTGGTACTTAATTTATTGACCTCAAAAGGATGAAAGGCAAAGTCGACCTCGGTGGACTTTGAACCCAGAATGTAACGGCAGATGAAATACGGCTACGCATTTCGCCACCTATAGAAATGAATACACATGGAATACACAATGTTAATGTAAATCATTTATAAAGTTTATCAAAATGGCACATTTTAGATCGAGGACACCCATGATTAAAAATAGCCATGATCATTCTGTTGTTCACAGTATTCTTCCATTATTTTGTTTTGTTAAAACAGCACAGTATGGTTTAAGGGAGATTCAGCTGCTATTTTTATCAGTTTGCATGATCATTTTGAAGTTAGGGGTCTTGGGTTAAGCATCTTCTGACACCTTCAACCAGTCATGTGTTATTAAATATTATTATAATGTCATCATTTCATAATCATCCTCATTTTTCCTTCTTTGGATACTAAACTCTGCTTGCGAAGACCTGTTGAGGCAAGTGAAATCAAAATCAAATTCGATGACTGGCATCTGTGCTACGGGGGGCAAAGACCTCCATACGAGCGTGATCATTGCCAGAGCGGCTAACTGGTTTCCGTGCCGGTGGCATGTAAGAGGCACCATTCGAGCGGGATTGTTACCAGCATCGCCTTACTGGCACCTGTGCCGGTGGCATGTATGAAAAGATTCGAGCAAGGTCATTGCCAGTATCACCTGACTGGCCCCCATGCTGTGGCACGTAAAAGGGCACCATTCGGGTGTGAACGTTACCAATGTCGCCTTACTGGCACCTGTGCCGGTGGCATGTGTAAAAAGATTCGAGCGAGGTCATTGCCAGTACCGCCTGACTGGCACGTAAAAAGCACCCACTACACTCTCGGAGTGGTTGGCATTAGGAAGGGCATCCAGCTGTAGAAACGCTGCAAGATCAAGGCTGAGCCTGGTGCAGCCATCTGGTTCACCAGCCCTCAGTTATTCGTCCAACCCATGCTAGCATGGAAAGCGGATGCTAAACGATGATGATGATGATGATTTCTTCTACACAAAGGAGAAATGAGGTAAACAAAAGATCCTACAAATGGTTGTTTGACATGCATGGAAAAAACAACTGAATCTTCCTCAAATCATAAACTACTCCTTTAGAAAAGGAAAGACACTAGATAAAGCTGTCCTAAATCTATTAGGTCTGAAAACAAAACAACAGGATGGACATGGCTGGGACAGCATCATGGATCTGGTCAACCAGATTTCACCTGGATCTAAACAACAGAAGCAGCCACAATAAGTAAGGAATAAGAAGCTAAATGGGACCTACCATCCTATATAGCACTGGCATAGATTCTCGTGGGATGTTGCTTGACATATCAGAAGGTCAACTTGCCGGGAGACTTCCACCGCTTCCTCCTTTGAAAAGTCACGACCTGAAGAAACGGGAGAAGAAAATCATTCACACCAAAATCTCTTGCTTTCTTGGTTTTCTTTATGTGGAGTTATGAATTGCTTGTATTGGACAGAATGCCTCGTCGAATTTATTTGTGGAATCCTTATGATCAGAGTTCAGAAGCTGCCCAGTTCAATTTCACACTTCATCCTGATCTGCATTCCATTTAGAAAATTGGGAGGATGTTTTTCAACTGCTGTTTTTCAATGTTTGTCTCATACATTCTCTCTTTCCATCCTCAATCCCTCTGTGTGTGTGTGTGTGTGTGTGCGCATGCGGAGAGGTAAAGTGTTTATCAATTGTGTTCAATTAAGAAATTGTAATGTCTTTCTCTCTCCCTCTCTCTCCTTTCTGTATGTGTACATTTCTGCACACACACGTATTTGCCTCCAGTGTCAAAAAAGACCCCCCCACCCTAGTTACCAAATGTCCAGTCAGCTTTGCCAAATTGTCAACATCCAAACAGTTGTAGCCAATCATGTCATTCTGACAAGAACCAAGGTTGCAGAGGTATGAGGGATGGCACCGAATTGAACTGTTTGAAATTCCAGCAGTCAGGGCCAGTTTGGCTTGCCATACCACAGTCAGACCAGTTGTTCTGCATACAGGTGTGCCAATCTCATCAACAGGTTCTGCTGGTTTCAGCAATTCACTTGTCCTGAATCCCAGAAGGAACTCAAGGATTATATAAAGCTAAACAGAAGATTAAAAATGCAGCAACAATCTGGCAGATTTGACAGCCACTGCCAAGACCCTCTCAGCTCCATCACATGTTGCTCATTGCCACATGTTGGTTTCCTCTATACCAAGATGAAGTGAATCAGTCATTGAAGCAACAGGAAGGTTCAACCAAGGACTAACTGACATTCCATGCTCAGCTTTCAAGTCTTGACCAACTATTACAAGGATATGATTTGGATGTTCAAATATTTGAATATTTGAAGACAGCCAAGGGCAAACTGCAACTTACAGGAGTTTCTGAATGGCGTGTCAATGAAGAATTACCTTGGGTTTTTTTTTATAAGGCGGTATCAAAAAGTTCCTGAACTAGTTCTGTAGTGCACCAACAGATGGCAGCACATGGATGCACATTGAGAGCTAGCAGTGACCTTCATGGGGCAGTGTGCTGAGTGTCAATGCTGTGCTTACTTCACAAGCTGTGAAATTTGTGTTTTTGTTATCATGTTTATGCTGTAGTCTGCAGTTTTGCCATGGACAGGAACAAAGAGCCAATGTGAAATCTTGCATTAAACTTGGAAAGTCTGCTACAGAGACATTGAGCATACAGTGATGAGATTAAGGGTCATAAGCAATGTTCTGAGTGGCACAGGTGCTTCAAAAGCAGAAGAACGTTCTTGGAAGACAATGAGTGTCACCCCTGGAAATGTGATATTCTGCATCCAGAATTCATCCACCAGGGCCAGTCCATCAATTGAGAGTTCTGTGACATCTTGAAGCATTCGAGGAAGAACATTCAGCAAAAGGGACCAGATCTGTGGAGTGCAAAGAATTGGTTTCTTCACCAAGCTTTCCTCACCCATGAGTTTCTTGCCAAAAACAACATGGTATTATTTCCACACCTGCCCTATTTACCAGATTTTGCACCTGTGGACTTCCATTTCCCCACGACGTAAAGGTAGCTGAAAGGTTGTCATTTTAACATCGTTGTCAAACTCCAGAGCGAAGAGCAGAAGGTTCTCAACTGATTTATGGAAAATGGCTTCCAGACTGGATTCCAAAAGTGGCAGAAACACTGGGACCAGTGCACTGCTACACAAGGTGACCATTTCAAAGGAGATGATGTTAAAACTTAGGTTAATAAGTTATTTTTCAATAAACATAACTAGTGTGAGAACTTCCTGAAACCACTTTGTAAGCAGTGTGACCTGCCTGATGACAAACCAAGTCACATATGGTCTGTTTATCGAAAAAGGTTGCCCATGCCTGTTTTAAGATGATTTATGACCCCCATCTGTGGAAACCATAAGTTTTAGATTATATCAACAAAATATTAGGAACGGAAGACTAGTTTCAATTCAGTGAAGCAGAGAGAGAGGGGGAAGTACAAAGGTAGCATGAAAAATTACCTGTCAGTTTCTCTTTGACGTGGTTGATTATAGATATAGCCTTCTTGTTCAAAGCCTCTGGTTGAACTGTGTCTGTGATATATCGAGTAGAAAACAAGAAAACAATTAACAAACCTCATTTATGTGTCAATTGGTTTTTAGAAATCAATACCATCAATATTTAAGCACAGGAATTCACCCAATATTTCGCAATCGACCTACTGACATTATCATTTTAAGTGGCTTTTTGGTACCAATATTGGTTATAGCCAAGAAACATTTTGAGAGACAACAGACAAATAGCTTTGCTGCAATCATTCATATCCTTTAATCCTTTAAGCATTCAGATTAATCTGTCAAACATAATCCTTATTCATTCACATTGTTTTGAATTAATCATACATTATCTCATAACCTTGAGATTTCAATGATGTGATTAAATGACATTGTAGGGTAGGCGTAAGAAGATGAATCTAGCCACCTTGAACAAATAACAAGTAGAATATTTGGGCCTGATCTAGATGCTAAAGGGTTAATTGATATCTGTTTCACCAAAAGTTAAATGAACCTGTCTGATGATATGTGTCCCAGTTGAAGTATAATAATAATGAAATTATTGAATACAGTGCTCAGGTGCACCACAACTTGTCAAAAGTATGTATAAAGAATATACAGTAATGTACAAATATCTGGAAAGCGAACAGTGTATGAGTCAGATATATGCTTGCGTGTGTGTATGGAGGGGAGAAAATCAGGTGTAGTGTTGGCGAATCTTAGGAAGCATGGAAGTTTTGAAGGATGCAGTGCTCTGACAACTAACAACTGATGCCGGCAGTTTGTTCCATGCTTCAGCAACTCTTAGCGTGGAAAAATGTTTCTGAAAGTCATGGGAGCTGCGCTGTATTCTGACTTTGTAAACATGTCCATGGGTGTTAGACAGATGGAGTTTGAAAAGGTGCTCAGAGTTATTGTTTGCCAAGATGGTTAATAATTCTATGGGTGTCTGCCAAGTCAGAGTTTCAATGTATGTATGTTGAGTTTGAATCCTACTGAAATCAAATTTTGATTTTCATCCTTCTGGCAGTCTATAAAATAAATGAAATGGATGCAGGGATGACCAAACTGTGAAATAGTTTGCTTCACAATCCTCAGATCCCACATTCACTCATACAGCAGCAGACTTTCACCATAGCTTATGGCTGGCATAAGCCCCTTGTAACAGAATTTGGGAAACTACAGACAAATCTATCTGAAGATTATGTTAAGGATACATACATATTAAAGTGGAATATTCAGTGATAACATAAACCATGGGTGATTCCATTGAGAGAACACACGAGTTTCAGAATTATAAAGGAAAAAAAAAATGAGAAAATAATGTAATTTTTGTCTTTGGAACATTAACAACATAAGTTAATGGTTGGCGCCAGCAAGTGAGACAGGAGCTGTTAGCACATCAGACAAAACAGTTCATGACTTCCAGATCTTTACATTCTGAGTTCAAGTGCTGCTAAGGTTGACTTTGCCTTTCATATTCTTGGGTTCAATAAAACAAACACTAGAGTCAATGAAACCAACAAACTCTCTCCCCATGAAATTGCTGGCCTTGTGCTAAAAATTGAAACAATTATTATTATTATTATTATATTTTTATTATTTAGTAGTAGTAATAGTAGTAACCGTATGTTTTATGAGCAATACAGACCAAGAATATATAAGCTTTCAATTTTTTAGACTTAACTATTTCCTGAAACAAGTGTTCCTGATATTAAAAAAAGTTTGGCCATACTCACTGCACCTGAGTTAATTAATTACAAAGCATTTCACCTGTGAATACTAACAGTTCTGCCAAAATCCCAATGATATTTCTGCTTGAACATATTATTAAAAATGTAAGTTGGAATATGCATATTCTTCTTGAACACCATTCAGAAGGGCTCCCTTCCTTTCCAAATATCAACAAAATAGGTCTGTAAATGCCAAAAACAAATTCTTCAAAACTATTTCACAGCAAATCCCAAAGTCTAGTTTAGCTCCGACTTCAACACTGAAACCAGCCACATCTGGCCCAAATATTCTACATGTTTTGTATTCAAACTGGTTGGATCAAGCCTCTCACACCTACCCTACAATGTCATTCAAAAATTAAACAACAACCTCATCAAGATCTTGATGCTACAAGAGATAATGCCTGATTAACTGAAAACAATGTATTCACATTATTTTCAATAAGCATGACATTTGGTTACGGGGCTGCTAATTGCCACCCATCTGCAAATATCATTTTCAACTGCAAAGACCTGACAAATAATGTGAGTTCATGGCTGTTTCCTGCCCCAGTTTTGCATAGCCCCAGCCCATCCAAAGTACCTTGAATTGCAGGATGACCTGCTGTGCTTACCTTGGATCGTAGGGTGACCTGCTGTGCTTGAGCCAAGTACATCAACATCAAAATAAATATCAAATGGAAATTGTAGTTGTGATACCTGTGCCGGTGGCACGTAAAATGCACCATCCGAATGTGGCTGATGCCAGCGCCGCCTTGACTGGCTTCTGTGCCGGTGGCACATAAAAAGCACCAACCGATCGTGGCCGCTGCCAGCATCCCCTGGCACCTGTGCCAGTAGCACATAAAAAGCACCCACTACACTCACGGAGTGGTTGGTGTTAGGAAAGGTGTCCAGCTGTAGAAACACTGCCAGATCAGACTGGAGCCTGGTGCAGCCTCCTGGCTTCCCAGACTCTGGTCAGACTGTCCAACCCGTGCTAGCATGGAAAACGGACGTTAAACGATGATGATGATGAATTCACTACATTCTATCCCAAAGTAGACAGAGTTTGAAAAAACAGGCAAATATGGATAACATTTACCAGAAAGAGAATGTATCATTTCTGGGGCAGCAGCAGCAGTAGCAGCAGCAGCAGCAGTGGTATTCTGGCCGGTAGTTTTCTTGTGTGTGGTTTGCATATCACCAGCTTCCATGAGGTGGTCACCTGGAACAGAATCATCAAGAACAAAATAGCCACACACAATAAAGATGTTTAAAGAGAAAAACATACAAACAACAAGGTAAAAAGGGGAAAAAAAAAGATTTTGGTTCCATGCATGCGGAACCAAGCAGAATTACTAACAAGGTTTTAATTGTTTAAAAAAAAAAAAAAACCCATTTCGCTCAAGTCATAATATTGCTGCTGAAATTCTAAAAGAATGGTTTCGACATCACCTTTACTCTTTTGAATAAATATACACTTTGGGTGTCTGTCAGTCAGTCATATCTGCAGTAACTTGGGAGCAGATTTATTGGTCGTTATGCTGCATTCAAGAGGAAACCATTTGCAGTAGAGCATTGCACAACAGTTGCTGCACCTGTCTGTTTGCACATTTTGTTGCAGGTTGGACAGACATAAAATATTTAACCAAGGAACAATGTGGAGCAGATAAATAGACAATAGGCATGACGGCTTCAGTTATTCCTTCCTTCAAGATCATGGGTTTAGTTCTGTAAACTAGAAGTATAGATGTTTTTGATCTAGTTTGGATTCTTTGCAATCAAATTTGTATTTTTCAATTCGTTTTCAAGCCTTGAAAAAAAAAAAAAGTTAAACTACATCAGCCGTAAGGAAATACAAGTCTATCACTCTGTCGAGTATGTACACTGACATTACACATCCATTGGAGCATACTGGCTTCATTCCTTGCAAGTTTACGCATGTCCTCAGCAGTCACGGTCCATGTTTCACTGCCATGTAGCATGGCTGTTCGCACACATGCATCAAAGTCTACCTTTTACTCTGAGCGAGAGGCCCTTTGTCACCAGCAGAGGTAGGAGCTGCCTGAACTTCGACCAGGCTATTCTTATTCTAGCAGCTACACTCTCAGAGCATCCAGCCCCGCTACTGACTTGGTCACCTAGGTAACAGAAGCTATCAACTACTTCTAGTTTTTTCCCCTGGAATGTGACAGAAGCTGCTTTCTGCACATTTTCAGTGTTTATTGCTCCTGAGCATCTGCCACATACAAAAACTGTCTTCCCAGTTAGCCTTCCTTTGATATTGCTGCACCTCCTATGTGTCCATAGCTTACACTGGGTACATCTTATGGAGTTTCTGCCTATGCCTTTTCTACAGATCGAGCAGGGCCAACTACCTGAAGGGATTTGTGGTTTGTCTGCCTTCCTCCTCACTAAGATTTTGGTTTTTGCTAGATTGACTCTAAGATCCTTCGATTCTAAACCATGCTTCCACACCTCAAACTTCTCTAGTTCTGATAGTGACTCAGCAATTAGAGCAAGGTCGTCAGCATAGAGAAGCTCCCAGGGGCGTCTTGTCTTGAATTCCTCTGTTATTGCCTGGAGGACTATAATGAATAAGAGGGGGCTGAGGATTGACCCTTGGTGGACCCCTACCCGGAATTCTTCACTGTACTCATCGCCAACCCTCACCTTACTGACAGCATCCCTGTACATGGCTTGTACAGCTCTCACTAACCATTCATCTATCCCTAGTTTCCGCATTGACCACCAGATAAGGGATCGGGGGACACTGTCAAAGGCTTTCTCCATGTCAACGAAAGCCAGGTACAGAGGTTTATCTTTGGCTAGGTATTTCTTCTGCAGCTGTCTTACCAGAAATATAGCATCAGTGGTGCTTTACCCTGGTACAAACCCACACTGCATCTCATCTAAACTGACTCTCTCCCTAATTAGTTGGGCTATGGCCCTCACCGTGACCTTCATTACCTGATCCAACGACTTGATACCTCTGTAATTATTCGTATCTAAAGCATCACCTTTACCTTTGTAGCAGTTGACTATAGTGCTGCTACACCAGTCATTGGGTATGACTCATTCGTGTATCACCTGGTTAAAGAAATGGTATAAAAATTTGAATAGTAGTTAACCAATGCATTATTTGAACATTTCCTAATCCCAACCGGCCACATTAACCACTGAGCAACTGCACAAACATTTCCTGAGCAAATGTAATCAAATTATAAATGAAAAGAAATGAAACCAAAAATATTAAAGGAAAGAAAAATATGAATTATTTTAATGTATAAAAATATTTGGAAGAGAATTGATAAGATATTTGAAAGAGTGTAGTTGAGAGGGAAAATATGAAAACTGACAAATAGAACTGGAAACTGGATTCTCAAATTTATCAGATGAGTTGTAATAACTTGTGAAAATATTGTAAACTATAAAAGAGAGAATTTAAAACAAAAATACAAAACAAACATATTGGAGTTCTGTTAACACACACACATCTATCATCATCATCATCATCATCATCATCATTCAACCTCGATTCTCCATGCCAGCATGGGTTGGATGGTTTGACAGGAGCTGGCAAGGCTGGAGAGCTGCCTCAGCCCCATCACAATCCAAAACAGACAAATGAAACCCAACTCTCCAGCAGGCCACCTCCTCTCAAACTAATGTACACACACACACATATATATATATATATATATAATATGTATATATATATTATATATATAATATATGTGGAGGCGCAATGGCCCAGTGGTTAGGGCAGCGGACTCGCGGTCGTAGGATCGCGGTTTTGATTCCCAGACCGGGCATTGTGAGTGTTTATTGAGTGTAAACACCTAAAGCTCCACAAGGCTCCAGCAGGGGGGGGGGGTGGTGATCCCTGCTGTGCTCTTTCGTGGCAACTTTCTCTTTCTTCTGTTGGCCTGCTCGCTTAGCCAGCGGGGTGGCGTCATTTGAAGGCTAAAACAATGCGAAGGGCATTGTGACCAGCGATGTGTAGCAACATCTGATAGCAAGGTCGGTCACGTGATATAATATATATGTAATATGTATGTATATGTATGTATGTATATATATATATATATATATATATATATAAATTGAATTTGTATCAATTTACATATAGGTTTAATATTACACTCATTTATAGAATTGAGTCAAGTACATCAACAGAGATATCAAAATCAAATCAAATGGAAATTATAGTTGTGACCCTTGCTGGTGAAACATAAAAAGTGCCATCCGAACGTCACCGATGCCTGTGCAACTTTGACTGGCTTCCACGCCGGTAACACATAAAAAGCACTATCTGATCATGGTTGATGCCAGCACCTCTGGCCCCTGTGCCGGTGGCACGTAAAAAGCATCCACTACACTCATGGAGTGGTTGGCATTAGGAAGGGCATCTAGTTGTAGAAAAATTGCCAGATCAGATCGGGCCTGGTGCGGCCTCCTGGCTTCCCAGACCCCAGTCGAACCATCCAGTTCATGCCAGCATGGAAAGCGGACGTTAAACGATGATTGATATATATATTACACACACACACACACACACACCCATTATAAACATTTACTACAACAAAAGTAATAAAACAGAACACATTGCAGCAGACAACAACAACAACAACTGTACAAACTGAAATTCTCTTTAGCTGCAAAAAAGCAAACAAAAACATACAAAACAAAGCAATTACTCCAGTGGACACACAAAAGTATTACTGCCTAGGGATGCCTTCTGCATGAACAACAGTTAAGTGTAAACAGCAATTTGATGTACCTGCCATTAAGATAACGAGGAATAATAATGCATTAAATATATTAACACCAGTTTAATTACAAGTCTTTGTATACTCTTTTTTACTCGTTTCAGTCATATGACTGTGGCCATGCTGGAGCACCGCCTTTAGTCAAGCAAATCGACCCCAGGACTTATTCTTTGTAAGCCTAGTACTTATTCTATCGGTCTCTTTTGCCGAACTGCTAAGTTACGTGGATGTAAACACACCGGCATCAGTTGTCAAGCGATGTTGGGGGGACAAACATAGACACACACGTGTGTGTGTATGTGTATATATATATATATATATATATATATGTATATATACACACACATATATACGACGGGCTTTTTTCAGTTTCCGTCTACCAAATCCATTCACAAGGCTTTGGTTGGCCCAAAGCTATAGTAGAAGACACTTGCCCAAGGTGCCACGCAGTGAGAAGCCGGAACCATGTGGTTGGTAAGCAAGCTACTTACCACACAGCCACTCTTACGTCTATGTGTAATAACCAACTTGAATAATAATAAGAATTATTCTAATCTTTTATAGAGGAAATATATTCAAAACCTAACAACTTCAGAGAAGAGTCTATAGTCAGTATATATAAAAAAGATTAAGTAGGATTATGATATGATATCTACATCATATAATAATCCTACTTAATGAATTATACAATACTATAATGAATCATATAATACTAGCAGCTAAGCCCGGTTTCACCTGGTCTGTTTGGATGATGTGGCTGTGATCGTTTTCGGTTAGGCATATGTGAATGAAAATTAAGTTCAGACCTGTACATGGTAGCTAGACCTGGTAGAAATAGCAGCCAAATCTCCTTCAAAACACCCTACTGTTTTAATCTGATAATTCTGCCTATTATGTAGTTTGAATGAGAAACTGTAACTAAAGATTAAGATTATTAACCCCACAAAGAGGTGAAATAAGAGAGCGAAAGTTTTGGCTGACTGTCATCCTGTACTCCCTTTGCTGCCAGCGAAATGGTATATGCCAGCTGTGTGAGTAACTGGTTGTTTTAATGGTGGAACAAACAGGGGAATTCCACAAGAAATGTCTTAATCGATTTTCTCGGTAACTATGGGGGCTAGGAAAAAAATACAAACCGCATTCCAATCTATGCACCTGTCTCCACATGTGTGCCATTTTTCACGCGAATCCACCCAGCCGTTTGACTGTGAACCTCAAGACAAGAAAGAATACAACGATCGCCCATGTCCAATTTATATTATAGATTATAGAGTATATATGATGAAATCTATGATATTATAGACCTAGCAGACATGCATGTGATGTAACAGTTTCTGAAAGTGAAACCGAATTTCAAAGATGTCGAGCAGAAATTGCATGTTTTAAGTGCAGTATTTTCCAGTATACAAGTCAAATATTTCAGACCAAATAAAGTGCAGTCAACTTACACACTCAAGATGAATTTGGAGGACCAAAAATTGCACATAAAATGCAGCAAGATTTGAAGATGCTTGAGTGCTTACACTATAAACTACATCAACTTGCATGTTGGAAAATAGAGAAAGTCATTTTACAGTTGAAACTGACAGTCCAAGTGTATCAAGTGAAATACGATGACGGGCACGAGCACCATATGAGTGTGATCGTTGACAGAGTGGCCAACCGGCTTCTGTGCCAGTGGCACATAAAAGGCACCATTCGAATGTGATCGATACCAACTTTGCCTTACTGGAACTTGTGCTCCATGCTAGTAGGGTGCTAAGAGTACCATTTGAGCGTGATTGTTGCCAGAGCTGCTAACTGGTTTCCGTGCCGGTGGCATGTAAGAGACACCATTTGAGCGGGATTGTTACCAGCATCGCCTTACTGGCACCTGTGCCAGTGGCATGTGTAAAAAAGATTCAAGCGAGGTCGTTGCCAGTACTGCCTGACTGGCCCCTGTGCCAGTGGCACGTAAAAGCACCCACTACACTCTTGGAGTTGTTGGCGTTAGGAAGGGCATCGAGCTGTAGAAATTCTGCCAGATCAAGATTGGAGCCTGGTGCAGCCATCTGGTTTGCCAGCCCTCAGTCAAATCATCCAACCCATGCTAGCATGGAAAGCAGACGTTAAACAATGATGATGATGATGAGATAATGAGTGGCTGGATTCAGTTGATGGTCCAGTGGAAGTAGAATATACAAGGGTTACTGTTAAAGTTAGGGATACTGAAAGCAGAGTTTTAGGGTTCAATGTGAAGGGAAGAAGGAATTACTCTCTCTGCTCTGAAGAAAAAAAAAATTGTTGCAAATTTCTATGAATGTTTTGTGTCTGTTTTTCCATGTTAGCATGGGTTAGATATAATACTGAGGCATTGTTTTACAGCCAGATGCCTTTCCTGTCATCAACCCTTACCTATTTAACATGTCTGGAAATGTGAAGCGAGCAGATAATTAGTTGATAGAAGTAACAACAGACCTGCTTGAAGCAAATGACAAATCAAACACACACAATAGGTATCTTTCAGTCCCTGTCTACTAAATTCACTCAAAAGGCTTTGGTTGGCCCAGGGTTAAAATAGAAGACACTTGCCCAAGGTATCACACAGCTGTGTGTGTTCCTATTTCTCTACACAAATGAAATCACTGAAACTTGTCAGAAATCATCATCATTTAACGTCCGTTTTCCATGCTGGCATGGGTTGGACGGTTCGACCGGGGTCTGGGAAGCCAGGAGGCTGCACCAGGCTCCAGTCTGATCTGGCAGTGTTTCTACACCTGGATGCCCTTCCTAACGACAACCACTCCATGGGTGTAGTGGGTGCTTTTTACGTGCCACCGGCACAGGTACTAGGGGAGGCTGGCAACGGCTACAATCGGTTGGTGCTTTTTATGTGCCACAGGCACAGGGATCACAACTACAATTTCCATTGATTTTTGATGTTGATGTACTTGACTCAATAGGTCTCCTCAAGCACAGGGTCGAAACGGTGTTTCTTTACTTGCCACCTGCACAGGAGTCAGTCCAGCAGCACTGGCAACAGCCGGGTGCCAGTCATAGGATTTGGTACAATTTTGTTTTCAGAAATGTGGATACCATTGAAATCAAAAAATTTGCTGCAGTTAAAGAGGATCAAAACAAAATACAATAACTTTACGTACAACATGGAGTATGAAGAGAGAGAGAGAGAGAGAGAGAGTGCAAACAGGAGTTAAAAGGCAATGCAATATCAGAAGCGTTAACAACATACACAACAACAACAACAAGGTCTAAACATTTCTGAGGAGGTATAATGTGCGTGGTGGTTGTGTTGCAAAAGTGTTGACAGCAAATGGCAACAGGTGCAGAGCAAAAGAACCTGGAAAAGCTGTGATGTATGACAGGTGAGTCATTATGGGGTGAACTTTACCTTTCACCCTTCCAAAGTAAATGAAGTACCGGTCAAGAACTGAGGTCGATATAATCAACATCCTCTCCCTTGAAACATCTGATACCGATGTTAAAAATTCTTTGGGCAATAGAACAGCAGAATTGCATGATTATTAGACAAAGTGTCTTGAGATGTCTATCGGGGGCTCTTTATATTCTGAGGTCAACTTTCGTAGTTTGGATATTTCACCCTTTTGTGACTGATAAAAATAATTTTACCAATTAAGTATTTGGAAGCTGATTTAATCAACTACACCTCTGGTACAAATTTCCGGTCTCGTGTCCATTGTGTCCATGATAAAACAATTATTATTAATAGCCATGACCAAATAAATGCATAATTAGATAATTACTGTAGTGACCATGCCATGTCGATTAACACGGCTTAAAAACCTCTGTGAATTACCCCAACAAATGTTCAGAAATTTCTCTCTCTCTAAAGGAAAATGATCCTTCACTGACTGAAAGGCAAGACAACTCGGGGTGTCCTAACATGTCTGCATTTTCTCTCGTTCCCCAACACAAATACTTACCTGGCCATCATCATTGTTTTCATGTCTACTTTTCCAGGCTCATTTTTAATTTGGGCACAAAGCAATTTTAGTAGAAGGGGTCCAGTTAATTACATCAACCCTCCTCATATTTCATTGCTAGTTTTATTTGTTCAACATCAAAAACATAAAATGTAAAGTTGGCCTTGCTGGTATTTGAATTCCAAAAATAAAAAGCTGGAACTAGTGCTGCTGCAGAGCATTTTTTACCAATGCTCTGATGATTCTGCCATTTCACTACCTTTGATAATAATGGTCTCAAATTTTGACACAAGGCTAGTAATTTTAGGTGGGGAGGGTAAGTTGATTACATCAACCCCAGATTTCAACTGATATTTTATTGACCCTGAAAGGATGGAAGGCAAAGTCAACCTCGGCAAAAATTTAAACTCAGTATGTAGTGTTAGGTGAAATACCATTAAGCATTTTGCCTGGTATTCTAACAATTCTGCCAGCTTGCTGCCTTAATAATAAATAATATTAGTAATCGTTATTTTTGTCATAGAGCCAGCAGTTTTTGAGGGAAGGAGGTCAGTCAACCCCAGTAAATACTGGTATTTGTTTTATCAACACTGAACAGATGAAATGCTACTGTGCATTTTACTCAGTGTGGTAATGGTTGTGCCAGCTTGCTGCAATAATAATAATAATAATATGTAAAAAGCACAATCCGAACGTGGCCGATGCCAGCGTCGCCTTGACTGGCTTCTGTGCTGGTGGCACATGACCTGCTGTGCCTGAGAAGACCTGTTGAGTCAAGTACATCAACATCAAAATAAATATCAAATGGAAATCGTAGTTGTGATACCTGTGCCGGTGGCCGATGCCAGCGCTGCATTGACTGGCTTCTGTGCTAGCCTTGCCTGGCACATAAAAAGTACCCACTACACTCACGGAGTGGTTGGTGTTAGGAAGGGCATCCAGCTGTAGAAACCCTGCCAGATCAGTCTGGAGCCTGGTGCAGCCTTCTGGCTTCCCAGACTCTGGTCGAACTGTCCAACCCGTGCTAGCATGGAAAACAGACGTTAAACGATAATGATGATGATGATGATGAATTTCTAAGTTAGACACAGGGCTAACAATATTAACAGAGGCTTGGTTGATTGACCCTGGTACACGACTAGAACTTTATTGAACTTGAAAGGATGAAAGGCAAAGTTTTGCCATGGCAAAATATGCTCAAAGCAGCTTCAACTATTAACTTGCACTGTATAAAATAACCAAGACAAAGTGGTATTGAAACCAATTCCTCACTTGTACTAATCCAATGCTACAACAATGTTACTCGGTCAGATTTTCAAAGACACACACAATCTTATTAACATATTACTAGCTCAATATTTCAGCAAGCAAGAAAAATAGGACCTTTTTTTTTCATTAAATACCCTTTTTTTTTAAAAAAAAAAATGCATTTAATAAAAAATATAGTAACGTTTTGTTTATTCGAAATTAATAGCAATTAGCAATTTTGAAATATATTAACCCTTTTGTTACTAACCCGGCTGAAACCGGCTCTGGCTGCAAATGTCTTATTTTCCTAAGTTTTTAAATAAATTCTTCCACAATTCATGTTCTTAACACTAGCTTAATGATAACTAAGTTATTTTACTAAATTCTTTGTTATATTTAAAGTAATTGAAAGAAACACAGAGCATCTCAAAATAAATACAGTAACGAAAGGGTTAAGCGAAATTAAAATAACTGTAATAAATCGAATATAATAAATAAATTAAACGTTTTAAAAAACGGTAAAGACAACAATTTACGACAAAAATGAATATTTTGAAAACCAAAAAACTAGAAATAAAACTAGTGTGGGCAAGAGTGCACAGGCCTGCTGCTGAGAGGTGTGTTGCAGTGGCAGCTAAAGTGCAGAGCAGAACAAAAGAGAAAGAAAAGGAAGCAAATATACACTGCAGCAGCATCCCAGCCCGCTCGGCCTGCAGTCTGTACAGCCCACTCACCTCGTTCCTGACTACTGGGCATAGAATCCGATGTTTCAGCTTTTCCTTTCGGCTTATCATTTGCTGGAAAGGATCAGAGTAAATATACAAGAAAGAGAAGGTGGCGGGTGGGGGTGGGGCGGCAGTGGGTAGAGAAGCCAAGCCATATATATATAAAATAATAATAATTTGAGGGATTATTATTCCTAACTTACAGGGAAAAATTCAATTTAGAAATACTAAATCAAATTTCACACAATATATATATATATAAAATTAGAAAAAAAACACCTTTTATCAATTCAAAATGAACAATTAAATTACACCATCTAGAAAATTACATATAATAGAAATATTAAAAATAAAATAATAATATACCAATGATTAAGTAAATTGCAAAATAATAATTAATATATACATTTTTATTATTATTTTGCAATTTACTTAATCATTGGTATACTATTGTTATTTTAATTTTAATATTTCTATTTATGTAATTTTCTAGATGGTGTAATTTAATTGTTCATTTTGAATTGATAAAAGGTGTTTTTTTTCTAATTTTATATATATAGAGTGGGGATCTCTATACATGGACAATGGTGTTCTGGAGCCCTTTTCATTAACCAAATTGTTTGTTACACGAGTAATTGAAATACATAACAGGATAATCCTTTCCCAGCCAGACAAACTCTGCATAAAGACATGAAATGATGCTGTCTTTTTGTTCCTCCACAACAGCAAATACACAAATATATTATATGGATAAGAATATACATTGCGTGTGTGTGTGTGTGTGCATTTCCCTTTGGCCTGCTTCTCTCACCCTATGGTTGTGTTTTTATAAATAGTTTCTCTATAGGCGTAGGAGTGGCTGTGTGGTAAGTAGTTTGCTTACAAACTGCATGGTTCCGGGTTCAGTCTCACTGCGTGGCACCTTGAGCAAGTGTCTTCTACCATAGCCTTGGGCCGACCAAAGCATTGTGAGTGGATTTGGTAGACGGAAACTGATAGAGGCCCGTCGTATATATGCATATATGTGTGTGTGTGTGTGTGTGTGTGTGTGTGTGTATGTTTGTCTGTGTTTGTTCCCCCAACATCGCTTGACAACCGATGCTGGTGTGTTTACGTCCCCGTAACTTAGCAGTTCGGCAAAAGTAACCGATGGAATAAGTAATAGGCTTATAAAGAATAAGTCCTGGGATCGATTTGCTTGACTGAAGGCAGTGCTCCAGCATGGCCATAGTCACATGACTGAAACAAGTAAAGAGTATAAAGCATGAAAATTTGCAAACACAAAATGCATAGATTTAAACAGATTGTATACACCGTCATTCTCTCAGCTGCTACTATCTAAACATTGTCTATTTGTGGTTTGTTCTTCAGATTTTAGCTCACTGGCTGAATGTAATCTTCTTCAGAAAAAGAAAATGGTCACAGTATAATTTTCCATTCAGCACACCATTCATATATACTCTGATTGAGATAAGACATTTACAATGCCTCAACTTCAAGTGACATGAATCACAATAAAAATGAGAACTCATGTTAATTAATTAGTTGAAATTTAGCTTACATGCAATGATATATATTTCATAATTAGTTAGAGTGAGATGGGGCTATTATATTAACAAAGGTTGAGAAAGTTGGAAAACAGTTGAAGTAAAAAAAAACCAGTTTACCATCCATTAATCGCCAATTGAGCAGAGGATCATAGACAAAGGCTTCCAGAACAGCCATCAGGCTGTCTTTGTATTCACGCAGAACTGACATGACACTTTCACAAGTGTGTCGATAAATACCATCAATACCAGTTACCTGTGGAAAATATGTGCTTGTTTATTTGAACACTACATCAATGTGGAGTCAAAAAGCATTAAAATACAACTCAAACACTATTTTCTGGCAAACAAGTCGAAATTTTGAGACCAAAATTTACAGCCCCCAAAAAGGCAGGTTGACTTAAACAGCAAGATGACTTTGGAAAGATAGGATGTTTGGACGTTTACATCACATGTTGACACATAAACTACAACTTATATGTCAGAAAATAGTGTGTGTATATATATATATGCTGAAGAGGAGTTTCAGTATGTTGTTAGGAATATAAGAGAATTGGTAAGTGACACCGACTAAATAAAATAGCAATTTTCTTTTTGTTTTTAAACTGAAGAACCATGAGATCATAACTCAAAACTGAAATCGATTATATAAAAGACAAAACACGAAGAAGAAATAAGTAAACAAAGGGAAGAAAGAGATTCCTTGATTCTACTTTCTTTCAATGAATTTAGCATAAAAGGTTGACATTAAATCTGACTCAAAGAAATGGAAAGGCAGAAAAAGATTTTAAGAGTCGAATGAGGAGACCTATTGAGTCAAGTACATCAATGGAAATTGTAGTTGTGATCCCTATGCCGGTGGCATGTAAAAAGCACCATCCAAACCTGGCTGATGCCAGCGCTGCCTTGACTGGCTTCTGTGCCGGTGGCATGTAAAAAGCACCAACCGATCGTGGCCGTTGCCAGCCTCGCCTGGCATGTAAAAAGCACCCACTACACTCATGGAGTGGTTGGCGTTAGGAAGGGCATCCAACTGTAGAAACGCTGCCAGATCAGGCTGGAGCCTGGTGCACCTCCTGGCTTCCCAGACCCCAGTCGAACTGTCCAACCCAGAGGTTTTCCTCCAGCACTGACTTTATTTTATTCTCTCGATATACACTTTGTCCATCACCCTAATGCTGCCTTCTACTTTATCTGGCTCTCATCACCCACCTCTCTCCCACTTCAACTAGCCAGGTCCTTTCTTACTTCTTCCACCATTTCCCATACAAATCATACTCTTTTCTGCCCTTTCTCACCATACCGCTATTTCTTTTTCTTTGAAGAAAGACAAGGGCCCAAACAGCACCAGTTTCCTTGGATTCTCTATCTTAACTTATAATAATAGTTTCTGGTTTAGGAACAAGATGTGAAATTTGAGTGAAGGAGTCAGTCAATAGCATTTAGTCCAGTGCTAGATGGTACTTTATTTTATTGACTTTGGAGAGATGAAAGGCAAAGGAGGACTTCAATAGGATTTGAACTCAGAATAAATACTGCAAAGCATTTTTTTTATGTTTTCGTTCAGAAAGCCTCAACCACTTGGCCAAAGATCATTTGTCACAAGGCCACAAAGAAAGAATGAATTTTAAAATTTTATTTCTATTTTATTGACCATAGTCTGCCGGATGTTTTTGAAAAAATTATCATTTTCGTGGGTTCCCCTCTCCCACACTTGTCTAATATTTTCTTTGCATGCACCAATATTTTAAGTCCACAAACTAACCGTAACAATAAAAAGAGTACTGTGTGTGTATAACAATGTAATAATAGTAGAAATAAAGTGCATTATATACAATGCAATAATTACACTTGCATTGAGCTGTTGGTGTAAGCAAAATGTTTTGGTGATCAGATGAGCTAGCCTTCTTTATCTGCATTAAATTGTGAATATACAACTGCATTGCATAATGCTGAGCATACATATTAATTTAAACACATATGCATAATTTCTTCCATGCTGAAATTAATACTTCATGAAAAAGGTTGTGAAACAGCTGTAATCCTATGGAAGTCATGTGGCTCAATAAATATATATCCATCTCTCATACTGCTAGACTTTATGTTTTTAATAATTAAATTATATATTATGCACTTTGTTGTGTTTTGTTTTGTGAATGCTGTCTTGGTCTGTGGAAAAATTGTGTTGCATGAAAGCAGTCCATGGAGCAAAAAAGGTTAGGGATCACTGCTGAAAATCTGCCAGATGCAGGTTTAATATTTCTGAATTTATGTGAGACTCCTATTTTGGTAGCAGTCATATATTTATGACTATCAACAACATGACTAACTATTCAGAGGAGCTGAAGCACAAACAGTGCTTGGCCTTTCATCACTTAACCTGAAGGATTCATAGAAGTAGGCATATCAGAATTCATCTTTGAGAAACAATAAAAGGAACAAAACATGGTAAAGAGTTGAGGAATATATGAGTTACCTCCATAGCATTAATAAGCATTCGAGTCAAGCGGAATGGAATTTTTTCAGGGAATTTTTCACGAGTCATTGCAACTTCAAAACAATCACCAAAATCAATGTGGATGATTTTACCACTCATACGATCCAACATTAAATTAGATGGATGTCTACAATTAAAACATAAATTTCAACATTAGCAGAAAAAAACAAAACAAAACATAAAATCAGACAAAGAAATGATTAACTGTTTAGCATTTTAACAGGCTATATCCAAAGATTCTTCCCATTTTATGTTCAAACAGACCAGATCCTACCTCTCACATGTACCCTACAATGTCCTTCTAAAAAGCTTTCAGATTATCAAAATCTTCAAGCTCTGAGATGCTGCATGATTAATTCAAAACAATGGTAACGCCGCCATACTGGCACAAGTGTCAGTAAGGTGGCGTTACCAGCATCGCCTTACTGGCACTTGTGCCTGTGCTAGTAGGATGCCAAGAGCACCATCTGTGCGTGATCATTGCCAGAGCAGCCAACTGGCTTCCGTGCCGGTGGCACATAAAAGGGCACCATTAGAGCGTGATCATTACCAACGTCGCTTTACTGGCACCTGTGCTGGTGGCATGTGTAAAAAGATTCGAGCGAGATCATTGCCAATACCACTTGACTGGCACGTAAAAAGCACCCACTACAATCTCGGAGTGGTTGGCGTTAGGAAGGGCATCCAGCTATAGAAACTCTGCCAGATCAAGATTGGAACCTGGTGCAGCCATCTGGTTCGCCAGCCCTCAGTCAAAATCGTCCAACCCATGCCAGCATGGAAAGCGGACGTTAAACGATGATGTTTTCCGACTTAGGCAGCACAAATCTAAGAGACTAGGTGAGAAGTTAAACTAATTGGCTGCTATTTTATTTTACCAAATCCAGAAGGATGACAGGTAAAGTTGATATAAACAGGATTTGAACTCAGAATGTAAAGGATCATAACTAAATACTGCATGGTATTTTCTAAGACATTCTTACAATTCTGCCAATTCTACCTCTTAAATTCACAAATATTAAATGCAGATAAAACTAACTAGAGTGAAGTTGTTAATTATCAGCTGTCTGATAAACGGTTTTCAAGGTCGTTTTAACGTCTCCATTTATATTCTTCTGTGAAACCCAAATATTTGCAACCCTACTTTTCACAGATATATATTTCTTTACTACCCACAAGGGGCTAAACACAGAGCGGACAAACAAGGACAGACAAACGGATTAAGTCGATTACATCGACTCCAGTGCGTAACTGGTACTTAATTTATCGAACTCGAAAGGATGAAAGGCAAAGTCGACCTCGGCGGAAATTGAACTCAGAACGTAACGGCAGACGAAATACCTATTTCTTTACTACCCACAAGGGGCTAAACACAGAGGGGACAAACAAGGACAGACAAACGGATTAAGTTGATTATATCGACCCCAGTTAGTAACTGGTACTTAATTTATCGACCCCAAAAGGATGAAAGGCAAAGTCGACCTCGGCAGAATTTGAACTCAGAATGTAACGGCAGACGAAATACTGCTAAGCATTTCGCCCGGCGTGCTAACGGTTCCGCCAGCTCGCCACCTTTAAACGAGATGAGATATCAGTGGTATTTACCTGTCACCTAAACCAAGTATATATCCAACCATAGACATAACAGCCAATGAACGAGTATAATTCGTTCGACGATCAAACCAAACCTGAAAGAAACAAGGACACAAAAGTGGATTGATTTTTAAAGGGTTTCTGGTTTTTCAAGCATAAATATCTGGTTGCTAACTTGATGACAATGATTGTGATTGTGGTGATGATGATTGTGGTGGTGGTGATGATGATTGTGGTGGTGGTGGTGATGATTGTGGTGGTGGTGATGATGATTGTGGTGGTGGTGGTGATGATTGTGGTGGTGGTGGTGATGATTGTGATGATGGTGTGATGATTGTGATGATGGTGATGATGATTGTGGTGGTGGTGGTGATGATTGTGGTGGTGGTGGTGATGGTGATGATGATGTGGTGGTGGTGGTGGTGATGATTGTGATGATGGTGATGATGATTGTGGTGGTGGTGGTGATGATTGTGATGATGGTGATGATGATTGGGTGGTGGTGGTGATGATTGTGGTGGTGGTGGTGATGATGATTGTGGTGGTGGTGGTGATGATTGTGATGATGGTGATGATGATTGTGGTGGTGGTGGTGATGATTGTGGTGGTGGTGGTGATGATGTGATGATGGTGATGATGATTGTGGTGGTGGTGGTGATGATTGTGGTGGTGGTGGTGGTGATGATTGTGATGATGGTGATGATGATTGTGGTGGTGGTGGTGATGATTGTGATGATGGTGATGATGATTGTGGTGGTGGTGGTGATGATTGTGGTGGTGGTGGTGATGATTGTGGTGGTGGTGATGATGATTGTGGTGGTGGTGGTGATGATTGTGGTGGTGTGGTGGTGATGATTGTGGTGGTGGTGGTGTGATTGTGATGATGGTGATGATGATTGTGGTGGTGGTGGTGATGATTGTGGTGGTGGTGGTGATGATTGTGGTGGTGTGGTGATGATGATTGTGGTGGTGGTGGTGATGATGATGTGGTGGTGGTGATGATGATTGTGGTGGTGGTGGTGATGATTGTGATGATGGTGATGATGATTGTGTGTGGTGGTGGTGATGATGATTGTGGTGGTGGTGGTGATGATTGTGGTGGTGTGGTGGTGGTGATGATTGTGATGATGGTGATGATGATTGTGGTGGTGGTGGTGATGATTGTGGTGGTGGTGGTGATGATTGTGATGATGGTGATGATGATTGTGGTGGTGGTGGTGATGATTGTGGTGGTGGTGGTGATGATTGTGGTGGTGGTGGTGATGATTGTGATGATGGTGATGATGATTGTGGTGGTGGTGGTGATGATTGTGGTGGTGGTGGTGATGATTGTGGTGGTGGTGGTGATGATTGTGATGATGGTGATGATGATTGTGGTGGTGGTGGTGATGATTGTGGTGGTGGTGGTGATGATTGTGATGATGGTGATGATGATGTGGTGGTGGTGGTGGTGGTGATGATTGTGTGGTGGTGGTGGTGATGATTGTGGTGGTGGTGGTGATGATTGTGATGATGGTGATGATGATTGTGGTGGTGGTGGTGATGATTGTGGTGGTGGTGGTGATGATGATTGTGGTGGTGGTGGTGATGATTGTGATGATGGTGATGATGATTGTGGTGGTGGTGGTGATGATTGTGGTGGTGGTGGTGATGATTGTGGTGGTGGTGGTGATGATTGTGATGATGGTGATGATGATTGTGGTGGTGGTGATGATGATTGTGGTGGTGGTGGTGATGATTGTGATGATGGTGATGATGATTGTGGTGGTGGTGGTGATGATTGTGGTGGTGGTGATGATGATTGTGGTGGTGGTGGTGATGATTGTGATGATGGTGATGATGATTGTGGTGGTGGTGGTGATGATTGTGATGATGGTGATGATGATTGTGGTGGTGGTGGTGATGATTGTGGTGGTGGTGGTGATGATTGTGGTGGTGGTGGTGATGATTGTGATGATGGTGATGATGATTGTGGTGGTGGTGGTGATGATTGTGGTGGTGGTGATGATGATTGTGGTGGTGGTGGTGATGATTGTGATGATGGTGATGATGATTGTGGTGGTGGTGGTGATGATTGTGGTGGTGGTGGTGGTGATGATTGTGGTGGTGGTGGTGATGATTGTGATGATGGTGATGATGATGTGGTGGTGGTGGTGATGATTGTGGTGGTGGTGTGGTGATGATTGTGATGATGGTGATGATGATTGTGGTGGTGGTGGTGATGATTGTGGTGGTGGTGATGATGATGTGTGGTGGTGGTGGTGATGATTGTGATGATGGTGATGATGATTGTGGTGGTGGTGTGATGATTGTGATGATGGTGATGATGATTGTGATGATGGTGGTGGTGGTGGTGATGATTGTGGTGTGTGGTGATGATTGTGGTGGTGGTGATGATGATTGTGTGGTGGTGGTGATGATTGTGGTGGTGGTGATGATGATTGTGGTGGTGGTGGTGATGATTGTGATGATGGTGATGATGATTGTGGTGGTGGTGATGATGATTGTGGTGGTGGTGGTGATGATTGTGGTGGTGGTGGTGATGATTGTGATGATGGTGATGATGATTGTGGTGGTGGTGGTGATGATTGTGGTGGTGGTGGTGATGATTGTGATGATGGTGATGATGATTGTGTGGTGGTGGTGGTGATGATTGTGGTGGTGGTGGTGATGATTGTGTGGTGGTGGTGGTGATGATTGTGATGATGGTGATGATGATTGTGGTGGTGGTGGTGATGATTGTGGTGGTGGTGATGATGATTGTGGTGGTGGTGGTGATGATTGTGGTGGTGGTGGTGATGATTGTGGTGGTGGTGATGATGATTGTGGTGGTGGTGGTGATGATTGTGATGATGGTGATGATGATTGTGGTGGTGGTGGTGATGATTGTGATGATGGTGATGATGATTGTGGTGGTGGTGATGATGATTGTGGTGGTGGTGGTGATGATTGTGATGATGGTGATGATGATTGTGGTGGTGGTGGTGATGATGTGTGGTGGTGGTGGTGATGATTGTGGTGGTGGGATGATGATTGTGGTGGGGTGGTGATGATTGTGATGATGGTGATGATGATGATTGTGGTGGTGGTGGTGATGATTGTGATGATGGTGATGATGATTGTGGTGGTGGTGATGATGATTGTGGTGGTGGTGGTGATGATTGTGATGATGGTGATGATGATTGTGGTGGTGGTGGTGATGATTGTGGTGGTGGTGGTGATGATTGTGGTGGTGGTGATGATGATTGTGGTGGTGGTGGTGATGATTGTGATGATGGTGTGATGATGATTGTGTGGTGGTGGTGTGGTGATGATTGTGATGATGGTGATGATGATTGTGGTGGTGTGTGATGATGATTGTGGTGGTGGTGGTGATGATTGTGATGATGGTGATGATGATTGTGGTGGTGGTGGTGATGATTGTGATGATGGTGATGATGATTGTGGTGGTGGTGATGATGATTGTGGTGGTGGTGGTGATGATTGTGGTGGTGGTGATGATGATTGTGGTGGTGGTGGTGATGATTGTGATGATGGTGATGATGATTGTGGTGGTGGTGGTGATGATTGTGGTGGTGGTGGTGATGATTGTGGTGGTGGTGGTGATGATTGTGATGATGGTGATGATGATTGTGGTGGTGGTGGTGATGATTGTGATGATGGTGATGATGATTGTGGTGGTGGGATGATGATTGTGGTGGTGGTGGTGGTGATGATTGTGGTGGTGGTGGTGATGATTGTGGTGGTGGTGATGATGATTGTGGTGGTGGTGGTGATGATTGTGATGATGGTGATGATGATTGTGGTGGTGGTGATGATGATTGTGGTGGTGGTGGTGATGATTGTGGTGGTGTGGTGGTGGTGGTGATGATGATTGTGGTGGTGGTGGTGATGATTGTGATGATGGTGTGATGATGATTGTGGTGGTGGTGGTGATGATTGTGGTGGTGTGATGATGATTGTGGTGGTGGTGGTGATGATTGTGATGATGGTGATGATGATTGTGGTGGTGGTGGTGATGATTGTGGTGGTGGTGATGATGATTGTGGTGGTGGTGGTGATGATTGTGGTGGTGGTGATGATGATTGTGGTGGTGGTGGTGATGATTGTGATGATGGTGATGATGATTGTGGTGGTGGTGGTGATGATTGTGGTGGTGGTGATGATGATTGTGGTGGTGGTGGTGATGATTGTGATGATGGTGATGATGATTGTGGTGGTGGTGGTGATGATTGTGGTGGTGGTGATGATGATTGTGGTGGTGGTGGTGATGATTGTGATGATGGTGATGATGATTGTGGTGGTGGTGGTGATGATTGTGGTGGTGGTGGTGATGATTGTGGTGGTGGTGGTGATGATTGTGGTGGTGGTGATGATGATTGTGGTGGTGGTGATGATGATTGTGGTGGTGGTGGTGATGATTGTGATGATGGTGATGATGATTGTGGTGGTGGTGGTGATGATTGTGGTGGTGGTGGTGATGATTGTGGTGGTGGTGATGATGATTGTGGTGGTGGTGGTGATGATTGTGATGATGGTGATGATGATTGTGGTGGTGGTGATGATGATTGTGATGGTGGTGACGATGATTGCGGTGATGGTGGTGATGATGATTGCGGTGGTGGTGGTGATGGTGGTGTTGGTAGTAGTGGTGTTGATGGGATAACAAATGTCACAACTGTGTTAAGGTAAAGTCCACAATGAACTGAAGCAAAAAGTGCAAAATACTACTTTGTAACGTCATCAGAGGAAATCTCTGACTAAATAAATGAAAGGCCAAACCCGTGGCAGGCTGTGGAGAATGAGATGAAATAATCAGTAAGAAATCAAATCAAAAAACCAAAAGCAAAGAAAACGGCTAAAAAGGGCTCTGAAGAAGCTTTACAAAAAATTCACCTCAAATAATAAATAATTATTTTTAACAATTTTTTTGTTACATGTGTAGCAATCAACATACAAAGTTTACTGATTTGTCATTAAAGAACAATTATAAATCAAGGAATAATAATGAAATCAATCTAAAATAATTAGGAAGAAGGCAAGCAAGGTTTGAAAAGTACCAACCTCAGAACTTGGTGATTTGTACCAGAGAATCTTAGCAAGGTCATCCCCTTGGGTGTGTTCCAAAGCATGCTCAAACACTTCCACTTTTTCCATTAATGTAAGATGGTCGTAGTCAGGAGCCATCTTGAAAATTAAGCCAAAAACAACAATTAAGAGAAGAATATTGAAATAAGAAAATAAACTGTAACCAACTAATTTCCACAGAAGTACACTTACTACACACACAACTTCCAAAGCTGTAGGAACACAATTTTTTCAATGTTGCTATTTTCTGCATTGTCTTGTTTTCAGAGGGATTGTACTGTAGCTGTTACCTTTGCAGGTGCTCTTAGAGTGTCGAGATCAAAATGGTTAACACTCCTGTCAAATAGCTATGAGGGTCAGCTGAAATGTTCATAGGCTGACCAAGATACTCTCATGGAATGTGACCAAATGGGGTTTAGTTTCCAACTTGCCCCACACCCCTCTTGGAGTCCACTTTTTCCATCAGTGCCGAAGTGCTTGGATTCCATTGGTGAAGAAGCTTTCATTCTGTTGGTCAAAAATGTCATTAACAGCAGATAAGACATCATTGTGATACTGGTTCCCAGCTAAGTGTTTTTTCATATTGGGGAACAGATGATAGTCAGACGGGGAGAAATCAGGAGAACAGGGAGGTTGATCAACCAGTTCGAAGCGACAGTCATGCATTGAAACCAAGGACTTGTGTGCTGGAGTATTGTCCTGATGACACAAGACACCTTTCCTAAGTTATTTTGGGGAGTTTAGTTTTGATAGCCCTTCATAACTGCCTCTGCAAGTTGGCATGGTATTCTCCATTCATGGTATGGCCCCTTTGAAGGTAATCAATTAAACACAATGCCTTTTGTATCCCTAAAACCCCAAGGCCATCACCTTCCCTGCAGATGCAACAGCCACGACCTTCCTTGGAGCAGATGAGGAGGGCTATTTCCATAGAATGGATTGTCTCTTTATCTCTGGCTCAAAGTGATGAAGCCAATACTCATTCAAGGAAACCAGCTGGATCTGTCTCAAACAATGTTAGATTTTCCTGAGATGTGATCATTCTGGTGCATTTTTGATCAGGTATCAGAAGACATAGCATCCACCAAGCAAACATTTTTGTCGTACTAAGTTCATTGTGCAAAACATTCTCAACTCTCTTGTGTGATATGCTAATAGCATTGGTGATTTGATTTATAGTCAATCACCTGTGATCCATCACAATGTTTTTCTCAGTGGTGGCAGATTCAGGACACCCAGGCCTTAGTCCATCTTCAAGACTCCCTTTCCTCTCCTAAATTCAGCTGCCCACTTTTGCACTTTCGATAAAGCTGGAGCATCATTTCCTAATGTAAGGACCATATCAGCTTGAATGGCCTTGGGAGCTAAACCCTTTTTCTGTAGTTATATGATAACAGAACAATGCCAAATTTTGTCCATTTTCAATAAAAGTAGCTACCAGTTACTTTTGAACTCTTCTTTGAACAGACAGACATCAGTTTACCTGGAAAGAAATAATGCAGTTATTAAGAAGCCCTGAAATTAACAGATGCAAGATTTCACAGGCCTAGCATCATTCCTTCACCGTCAGCCTCTGAACCCTAAAGTCCACCTTCATACAAGTTCACAGCTGAAGAAATAACATGGGCAGGGAGGAAATTCTAGGCAGTTAACATTCTGAGGTAGAATAAATGGAGACAATGGTTAGTGCAGTGCTAGGGGTGGTGAGGGCAGTATGGGTAATAAGTTGGGAATGTCTAAGCAGAGATGGTCATATGATCAGCCCATTCTGAAGAGCAAAAGTGGATGCTGTTGTAAGAGAGGACAAACGTGTATCAAATCAAGAATTACTGTAATTCATTTCAGCAGGGGATGAATTTTACTCAAATCTATGCTGAGAACATTTGATTAGCTTTTAATCAGCTGCTTAGTGATAAACATCATCTTGGAAGATTTAGATGTGGTGTGCAAGAGAGACGACTGCACTGGTGTGGTCATGTGGCGAGAATGGATGAGGATAGCTGTGTGAAAAAGTGCCACACCTTAGAGGCTGAGGGAACCTGTGGAAGAGGTAGACCCAGGAAGACCTGGGATGAAGTGGTGAAACATGACCTTCGAACATTAGGCCTCACCAAGGAAATGACTAGTGACCAAGACTTTTGGAAATATGCTGTGCTTGAGAAGACCCGGCAAGCCAAATGAGACCATAACCTGTGGCCTATGCTAGGAGCGTAACCAGTCCGCTTATGCGTACCTTTTCCTTCTTTGGTCACTAAACTCTGCTTGCGAATACCTGTTGAGGCAAGTGAAATCAAAATCAAATTCGATGACTGGCATCTGTGCTAGCAGGGTGCAAAGAGCACCATACAAGTGTGATCGTTGACACAGCAGCTAACTGGGTTCCATGCCAGTGGCACATAAAAGGGCATCATTCAAGTGTGATTGTTACCAGCGTCACCTTACTGGCACCTGTGCTGGTGGCATGTGTAAAAAGATTTGAGCGAGGTCATTGCCAGTAATGCCTGTCTGGCCCCTTTGCTGGTGGCACGTAAAAAGAACCCACTACACTCATGGAGTGGTTGGCATTAGGAAGAGCATCCAGCTGTAGAAACTCTACCAGATCAAGATTGGAGCCTGGTACAGCCATCTGGTTTGCTAGCCCTCAGTTAAAATCGTCCAACCCATGCTAGCATGGAAAGCGGACGTTAAACGATGATGATGATGATCTTTGCATAGGTTGGACTGTTCAACAGTACTTGATAGGGTGGCAGAGCATATCTGTCTCGGGGTCAAGGGTGGAGTATGTTGGTGTAGGTTGTTCCCCAAGATCCTTGACATAACAAATATGTAATATGATAATTACCCGAAGCATTAAGCGATGTTCAATGTTGAGCAGGATCTTTTTCTTTTCACGGTAATCTCTGATGAGAGAGTGTAGTGTATCACAGTGAGGGACCCAGCCAATGAGGCCAGAATTAGTAGACAGTGGAATAACAGCATATCGAGTGATCCTGTAAAACAAATGAAAGTAATGTTGTTAGTGAAGTGAGTTCAGAGTAGTATTTGGATGGGAAGGGGAAGAGATTTCGTGGAAGGAAAAGATTGCATAGAGAGTTTAGTATGAGTACCTGGGAGTTGAGATGTAGAAGTGGCAGGAAATAAAAACACACATCAAAGAAGCTTAACCCTTTCATTACCTTATTTCTGTAGAGATGCTCTGTTTCTTTTAATTATTTAAAATATAACAAAGAATTTAGTAAAATAACATAGTTATCATTAAACTAGTGTTAGGAACATAAATTGTGACTAAAGTTTGGTGGAAGATTTTAATTCAGAACCTTTTGAAAACAAGATATTTGTACCACAGAGCCAGGGGCGGTTTCGGCCAGGTTGGTAATGAAAGGGTTAAGCAGGGACAAAATACAGACACGAAACAGAATACTGAACTTCAGAAAGGAGATGACAGGTGACTGCAATGTGTTGTGCTCCAGAAGACCTGTCTAACCCTTGCAAGCAGGGGAAAATGGATGTAAATATGATGAATTCAGAAGAGTAGAAACTGTTCAAAGGATAGTAAAAGAGATAGTTGGAATGAATGACATATCAGGTAGAATATAGATGTTTTCAATCTAGTTTGAATTTTTCAATTGGTGCTCAAGCCTTGAAAAAAAAAAGAGTTAAACTACATCAGCCGTAAGGGAATACATGTCTATCTTATCTAACTCGTCCAGTAGAGCCCACCAATTGATATCTGAAAAGTTCGATGAAATAACTCATGAACACTGCGATAGCTTCTACCAAAAGATGTTCTTTTACACAACGACCGGTCTGAACAAGGGGAGATAATAGAAAAAGAATCATTCGTATAATATCTCCCCTTGTTCAGACTGGTGGACGACGTAAATATGTTGAAGCATATGTTGCAAAGAATCCAAACTAGATCGAAAACATCTATATTAGAACAAAATATGCAACATCTGTAAGTAAAACTTACGATAAATTTCGGCGGAATGTTTTTGGATTGTTTGCCAATAATGAGTTAACCAAAACAAACAACTGCATCACTCTCTCATCTTGTCGAAGGTCTTCATGTCCTTTTAGAAGAAAGACATAATCCTTACCATCGCTACCTGGAAAATTAGACAAAATAATGACATCACACCTTGCTACTAATTCAAAGAGAATATCTTCAGCACAGACTCTTATTACTGTAGATTCTTCATCATTTTTACCTCCAATCCAGTGGTCAAATGTTTAAGTCCTGAAGAATCAGAGAAATCTTGGAGATATTTATCCATTTTTAAAAACATTCCCCAACAACAGGACTGAAGCTTATTCAGATTTCCACAGTTAATCCTTTAACTTTTTAAATCTGTCATATCCAGCCCAAATACTCTACCAGTTATTATGTTCAAACTGGACAGATCTTGCCTCTCACACCTACCCTACAATGTTATTCTAAAAATATACAATCAAGCATATAAGTGGCTGTGTGGTAAGTAGCTTGCTTACAAACCACATGGTTCTGGGTTCAATCCCACTGCGTGGCACCTTGGGCAAGTGTCTTCTACTATAGCCTCGAGCCGACCAAAGCCTTGTGAGTGGATTTGGTAGATGGAAACTGAAAGAAGCCCCTCGTATATATGTATATATATATGTGTGTGTGTGTGTGTCTGTCTCCCCAAAATCACTTGACAACCGATGTTAGCATGTTTAGGTCCCTGTAATTTAGCGGTTCGGCAAAAGAGACCGATAGAATAAGTACTAGGCTTACAAAGAATAAGTCCTGGGGTCGATTTGCTCGAGTAAAGGCAGTGCTCCAGCATAGCCACAGTCAAATGACTGAAACAAGTAAAGAGTAAATCACTTCATTGAAATCTCAAAGTTATGAGATAATCCAGGATTAATTCAAAATAATGTAAATGTCAATAAGTATTGTATTTGACAGAATAATCTAAATGTTAAAGGGTTAATTATGTGGGACACACCTCTGACACTGTACAAGACAATAAATGCAGAACGGGATAGGCTTTCCAATGACAATTCTGGCAGAATATAAACAGAGTCAGTAGTGACAAACATTCAGTCAAATCGTACAGTAACCCACAGCCAAGTCATTCCTTTTCTTAACTTTATACTAAATAAGGGTGAAGGCCCTCAATGATCTGAATAGAATCTGAATTGGAGAACTGTAAGCTTTAGATTAATGGACAGTTGAAGTTAATAGCCATATCATACTTTATAGTTAATTCTGAGATATGCTGTGACTGTGAGGACCCAACAAATGAAGTGAGTCCATGGCTCGCAGGATGGCTTGCTGTGCTAACCTTGGATCGTAGAGTGACCTGCTGTTCTTGAGGAGACCTATTGAGTCAAGTATGTCAACATCAAAATAAAAATCAAATGGAAATTGTAGTTAAGACACCTGTGCCAGTGGCAAGTAAAAAGCAGCATCCAAACATGGCAGATGCCAGCACCACCTGACTGGCGTCCGTGTCGGTGACACATAAAAGCACCAACCAATCTTGGCCGTTTGCCAGCCTCACCTGGCCCCTGTGCCTGTGGCACGTAAAAAGCACCTACTACACTCTCGGAGTGGTTGGCGTTAGGAAGGGCATCAAGCTGTAGAAACTCTGCCAGATCAAGATTAGAGCCTGGTGCGGCCGTCTAGTTCGCCAGCCCTGAGTCAAAATCGTCCAACCCATGCCAGCATGGAAAGCGGACGTTAAACGATGATGATGATGATGATGATGCTGCTGCTACCCCACTGGTCAGATGAGCAGGCCAGTATTCCCTTCCAACATTGGGTGACCCGTTTATAGTGAAGTGGACTGGAGCAACATGAAATGCTTTGCTCCAGAACACTACACCACTGGCTTGGAAATTGAAACCACAATCTCACGATCACCGATGCAACACCTTCACAAAAAGAGACACAGGTATAAAACCGATACAAACAGGCAAAGTCTATTCAGTTCTTGTTAAAATGGAAAAATGGATATAAAACAACCAAGAAAAAAGGACGACGAAAAACCACCAGTTTATTGTTAGGAGTCAAAATGAATGAAAATCTTTAAGATATTTGAAAATCTTACCATATATGCTCAATTTTCGAGGTCGCTGTTTGGATGTGATCACTTGGAGAGTAGTTTGAACATGGTGGATGCACACAACAGGCTGGTTCGGGTCATATGTGCCGGGGACAGCCAGTTCCAAGTCTTGACACCGCAGTAAGTTTGGCGACATGTATTGCAATTCCAAAGAAGTTAACTAAACAGAAAAACCACATCAGTTGAAGAATCTTATATTAAAATACCATTTTTTTTTTTTTTAATCTGACACATCTAAAGAAAATACAGTGAGATGATAATCTCTTAGTTAAATCAATTAAAAAAAGGGAGCAATACATTATATTTATGCTGAAGCTGAAAGATGGTTAAAGGTTCAGAGTTATTAACGATTCTGATAATATGTTGCTGGACAACGCACAAAACTATTTGCCTCACTCTATGTTTAACTGGATAAAGTAAAAAGAAAAAGAAGGTTCCATTCTTGAAAGTGGAAAGTCAGGTAAGAATGTCTCATAAAAATAAAAATCCATCTGTAACAAGGGAAAATGAAGAGAAAATAACAAAAACCAAAATAAAAAAAACAAAACAATCATCAACAACATCATCATCATTTAACGTCCGCTTTCCATGCTAGCATGGGTTGGACGACTGACTGAGAACTGGCAAACCAAACTCCAATCTGATCTGGTAGAGTTTCTACAGCTGGATGCCCTTCCTACCGCCAACCACTCCGAGAGTGTAGTGGGTGCTTTTACGCGCCACCGGCACAGGAGCCAGTCCAATGGCACTGGCAACGACCTCGCTCGAATGTTTCACATGCCACCAGCACAAGTGCTAGTAAGGCGACATCAGCAGTAATTGTTGCAATAATTTACCAAATCTTCTGGCATACAAGTGAATGGAGTATAATAGGGGCAACATGCAAACATCTTTACTATCTTTCAAAATCCTGCTGCATTTCACAAGCTATATTAACCCTGACTAGTTTGTTTTGTTTTTCCATGGCAACTGATGCTGTCTCAGTTCTTTTCTACTGAGAGTTTCACATTCCCGACGCCTTTACTGCATCTTTTGCAACAAACAAAAATTCAACATTGGGAATTCTTTTGATTCAGTGTAAAATGGTGAAGTTGAGATTTATTGCCTTAAAGGGTTTCACTTCATCTTATTGACCCCCAATTTCAATTGCCAACCACATTCGATGGTTTCAGTAGAAGACACTTGTTTCATATTAGCACTGAAACTGGAAAAATGCAGTTGCAAGGTGAACTTAGCCATAAAACCGAGTTCAGTTTGAGGCTTTTAAATGAAATCTACGCCAGTGACACGTAAAAAACACCATCCGAACGTGGCAGTTGCTAGCCTCCCCTGGCACCTGTGCCGGTGACATGTAAAAAGCACCCACTACACTCATGGAGTGGTTGGTGTTAGGAAGGGCATCCAGCTGTAGAAACACTGCCAGATCAGGCTGGAGCCTGGTGCAGCCTCCTGGCTTCCCAGACCCTGGTCAAACCGTCCAACCCATGCTAGCATGGAAAACGGACGCTAAACGATGATGATGATGACTTCCAAAACATTCTTTTGTATGACTTTATTATACAATGAACTCTGACCTTGATTTACTGCCGTCTCTCTCTCTCTCTCTGCATTTAGCTTCATACCTCCAGGTGATTAGTTTATGGTGTCAGAGAAAGTAAAGAAGGCTGATGATAAAATCAATCAGTTATAAAGATCGATGACAGTGTCATATAACTGGCACCTGTACCAGTAACATGTAAAAAGCACCCACTACACTCTTCGAGTGGTTAGCTTTAAAATCTTCAAAGCCACAGTTGAACCAATTCTACTATATGGCTCAGAAACCTGGACGTTATCAAAGAAGCTTGAGAGACGGTTGGATGGAACTTACACTCGCCTCTTTATGAGAGCTCAAAATCTCTTGTGGAAGCGTCATCCAACCAAAGTACAAATATATGGGAAATTACCACCTGTATCATCTCTTGTGAAAGGTAGAAGAGTCCAGTTTGCTGGACATTGTTGTAAAGCTGAAAATGAGGTAATTTCTACTCTTCTCCTCTTGAAGCCATCTGCTCACGATACCAGAGGGCGCACACTTTCTTACCCTGATGTAATCTCCAGGGATACAAGCCTCCAGCAACAGGACCTCTGTAATGCTATGATGGACTGTGAAGTCTGGTGTAACATAGTAAATTCAACTGTCTCAACCACGGTCGAACAATGATGATGATGATGTGGTTGGCATTAGGAAGGGCATCCAGCCGTAGAAACCCTCCAGCTTCCAAGTTCCAGTCAAACCGTCCAAACCATGGCAGCATGGAAAGCAGATGCTAAATGATGAATTTTTGGTCCTTTAAAATCTTCTTAATGTCTAAGTCAAGCTGCTTTATTTGGCTGTAAATTTTGGTCTGAAAAATTCAACCTGCTGAAAGGTATTGCATCAGTTTCTCACCATAATTAGCTTCCTTTATATGGGGCAGGCACTGACTAAGCACATTAGTTCACAGTGACGAGGTGCAACTATACAGCACACACATACTGATGACATACATTTGCATTGAGTATATGCTAACTAGTACATTGGTATGCACTTGGTATGTACCCAATTAGTAATAAGTACACTGTCGTAAGTTATAGAAATAATCATCATCATTTAACGTCTGCTTTCCATGCTAGCATGGGTTGGACGATTTAACTGAGGTCTGGCGAACCAAACTCCAATCTGATCTGGCAGAGTTTCTACAGCTGGATGCCCTTCCTAATGCCAACCACTCCGAGAGTGTAGTGGGTGCTCTTACGTGCCAGTTTGGTGGAACTGGCAACGGCAAAGCCCAAATGGTGCTTTTTATGTGCCACCTGCACAGGAGTCAGTCCAGCGGCACTGGCGACAACCTCGCTCAAATGTTTCACGTGCCACCAGCACAAGTGCTGGTAAGGCAAGGCGGTAACGATCACACTCGAATGGTGTGTTTAACGTGCCATCGGCACGAAGGCCAGCTTGTTGCTCTGGCAACGATCTCACTCGTATGGTACTCTTAGCGCTCCACTAGCAACGGATGCCAGTCACCGAGTTTGATTGATTTCATGTGCCTCAACAGGTCTTCGCAATCGAGTTTGATTTCGAATTTATTTTGATTTTACTTGCCTCAACAGGTCTTCGCAAGCAGAGTTTAGTGTCCAATGAAGAAAAAGCACGCATAAGTGGACTGGTTACACCTCTGGTATAGGCCACAAGGTTATGGTCACACTTGTGTTTGCCGAGTCTTCTGAAGCACAGAAATAATGAATACACTATTTGGTTATATCAGTCTACTGCAAATAATTACTAGGTTTTCCAGTATTTTTGAGACCAAAATTTATGGCCCATAAAAGGTAGGTTGACTTATACACCAAGACGAATTTGGAGGACCACAAACTGCAAACGAAATGCAGCAGGAATTGTAAAATAGTGATGTTTTCAAAGTTTACCCTACATGTAGCATACAAGTTGAGGTAGTATATACTCTGCTGAGCTGAATGCCAGAAAATACAATACAGCATGATGAGTCCACTGTAATTAGTTGTATCAGTAATGAATATATTATTAGTCACACTAGTAACCTTACCCGTTCTATAACAAGTTAAATGAGAAAGAACTGTTAAAAATAAAATGTCTGCCTCCCATGCTAGCATGGGAGGCAGACATTAAACAATGATGATGATGAAAGAGTGAAAGAGACAGACCTGAGGTAGTTGCTTGGTTATTCGCCGGAAGACCTGATAATAAAGATCCCAGGCTTGTGTAAGATCTTTCAGTAGCGCTGAACGCTGGTATATCTTGCACCACTCCTGGGCCTCAAGCAAGTCTCGGCCATATGCCTAATAAGAATAAAAAGTCAAGGTAATGGCAAGAAATAAAAAGAAAATGGCAGCTCGTGTATAGGCATTGGGGAACGGCAGCGCCCCCTATTTCTACTCAATATTATCAATAACATTCAATATAATGCGTCCTTTTTTCTTTAATTCTTTCTTTGTACTTATACATTGTAAAATCCTTAAGCTTAACATCAGTAGCCATCCCCTACTCTTTACTCTTTTACTTGTTTCAGTCATTTGACTGTGGCCATGCTGGAGCACCAACTTTAGTCGAGTAAATCGACACCAGCACTTATTTTTTGTAAGCCTAGTACTTATTCTATCAGTCTCTTTTGCCAACCGCTAAGTTATGGGGATGTAAACACACCACCATCGATTGTCAAGCGATGTTGGGAGGACAAACACAGACACACAAACGTATACATACACATATATACGATGGGCTTCTTTCAGTTTCCGTCTACCAAATCCACTCACAAGGCTTTGGTCGGCCTGAGGCTATAGTAGAAGACACTTGCCCAAGGTGCCACGCAGTGGGACTGAACCTGGAACCATGTGGTTCGTAAGTAAACTACTTACCACACAGTCACTCCTATGCCTAGTTTATGAAAAAATTACAAAAATCCTTGTATAGAATTGTTTGCTTCACAGTTCCAGCAACACGGTGTTTGGCTGTTGTGTGCATGCTAACATGTCCAAGATAGGAAGCTTCATGCTATGGAGAGAGAGCACTGTGGTTCACGTAGTGCTAGTGAAAGGTAGTGTTTCTTTTTCACTCCACATGTGCTGTGCTTAAAACCGTGTTTATATTCTTGAATGTGATTCAATGTAGAATTAGATTATTTTCCTGCTTCCAGCTACAATGTTGCTGCCAGGATTTGAAAAATAGGGCAGATTTTCCCCCTTTATTCTGTGATTTAGGGGAAGGCAGGATTTTTGAAAAACAAGGGGGGATTCACAGTGGTGTTCAGTAAACAAATTAAACACTACCCGGCAATGGCTAAAATGCAAACTGATCAAGTTTATGTATAAATATTCTTTTTATATGTTTGTTTCCTTTTACACAATATTAAAATAGCAGCTATACATTTTTTGAAGCAGCACCCCCACTAATTTTATCTACAAGCCACTACTGTTCAAACTATTAGGTTTAATAAAAAGAGAGGATTTTTGGATCTTTTCACTTTGACCGGCAGATTTTAAAAATAATTTCTTTGTAACAAAACACTTTAAAACTTCGTATACTGGTAGAATGTGTTACATAAAACATCTTTTTCTCTTGGCTTTCTTGAGAAAATTCTGTAATTTGTAAGCTATTTCTTGTTTAATTTCTTGCATTTCGGCAATTTCAACCAATCAATGACGTCTATTGAGGTGAATACAATTTCTGCTGTTGTTTGTCAACAACAACTTCCTGCAGTCTCTATTTAGTTTGTCCCTGTTATTTATGACATATTTCATATCAGTTACGTTCGTATGAATAAAAGATTATTGTTATTAAACTTTTATTAATAAACACACATTCTAAGTTCACAACATATGCAGTTTTAATTTCCCTCTCTGTTGCACAGATACACACATTACATATTATATATTCGTTTAAGAAACAGATTGGGTTTATTTACATTTCTGAAGAAAAAAAGATACCCTTCCCCCCACCCCTAACCCTAAAACAGATTGAAATGCAATAGATCAATACTAGGGTCTTAATTTTGGGTGGACACTAAAGAGGGAACGGTTTTGTTATCTAGCTCTATTTACGAGTGACCCCTCAGTTTATGGCCACAGGGTATCTTTTTTCTCAACCACCCCCACTACTGACTTGGTCACCTAGGTAATAGAAGCTATCAACTACTTCTAGTTTTTCCTCCCTGGTATGTGATGGAAGCTGCTTTCTGCACATTTTCAGTGTTTATTGCCCCTGTGCATCTGCAACACACAAAAGTATCTTCCCAGTTAACATTCCTTTGATATTGCTGCACCTCTTATGTGTCCATAGCTTGCACTGGGTACATCTTCTGGAGTTTCTACCTATGCCTTTTTTACAGATCGAGCAGAGCCATCTACCTAAAGGGATTTGTGATTCGTCTGCCTTCCTACTTATTAGGACTTTGGTTTTAGCTAGGTTGACTCTAAGGCCCTTTGATTCTAAATCTTGCTTCCACACTCGAAACTTCTCTAGTTCTGATAGTGACTCAGCAATTAGAGCAAGGTCGTCAGCATAGAGGAGCTCCTAGGGGCGTCTTGTCTTGAATTCCTGCTATTGCCTGGAGGACTATGATAGATAGAGGACTGAACCTTGGTGGACCCCTACCTCTACCTGGAATTCTTTACTGTACTCGTTGCCAACCCTCACCTTACTGACAGCGTCCCTGTACATGGCTTGCACAGCTCTCACCAACCACTCATCTATTCCTAGTTTCCGCATTGACCACCAGATAAGGGATCGGGGGACCCTGTCTAAGGCTTTCTCCATGTCAATGAAAGCCAGGTACAGAGGTTTATCTTTGGCTAGGTATTTCTTCTGCAGCTGTCTTACCAGAAATATAGCATCAGTGGTGCTTTAACCTGGTACAAACCCACACTGCATCTCATCTAAACTGACTCTCTCCCTAATTAGTTGGGCTATGGCCCTCTCCGTGACTTTCATTACCTGATCCAACGACTTGATACCTCTGTAATTATTTGTATCTAAAGCATCACCTTTACCTTTGTAGCAGTCATTGGGTACCACCTGGTTGACTATACAAGTGACTAGACTATAGCCTACACTGCCAGATATCTTAAGCATCTCTGCAGTGATTCCTGATGGGCCAGGGGCTTTCCCCATCTTCATACCTTTAATTGCTTTATCTAACAAGGTACTTTATCTACCAATGAGAACAAAACTCAAGTCAGATGATCAGTTTGCATTGCTCAGTTGGGATGCCTAGTGTGGAAGAGTTAAATTAGGATGGTTTAAAATGACTACAGGCAGAGCTGGTCTCCTTTAGACTTACTAATCAAAACCTTAAAAAAAAAGTTTTATTGACTATTATCATTGGTATGACCAACACACATAAATGGAAGGACAGTAGTAGATATACCAGTCTCTGGCACGTCAAGAGGATAGAGAGAGTATTTAAGGTTTCTCCAGAAGAACTGAATGTGTTGGTATACTACATGAATACTAAATATGTATACTACATGGTATACTACATGTATGTTTTCTCACCTGGCTAAAAGAGATTTCTTTCATGGTTTGAGGTCCCCTGTCCATCATACGATGTAGAGGTTCAAGAGTTTCAAACATCCCTTTGATGTTTTTCTCCCCAAAGTAGAGCCTAGAAGCTTCTTCTAAGCCTTCATGCCATAGTTCATGCCATAAAATGGCCACACGTATTAATTCTTCACTCACCTGAAAAACAACAACAACAAGAAGAGAAATATTTAGTTATCTTTCAGGTAAAGAACTGCAAAAACACTGTAAATTTTAGTGTGCATTAAATTTGGGAACCTTTGTACAGAAAAGCAATATGGATTCATGATGATAATCGTTTGATACAAGTGAATAGAGCAAAGTCTTACTTTCCTTTGCTCTCACGAATCAGATGGCAGCATGTTGGAGAAGAGTTTTCTATGCCTGGATGCTGCTCCCATTGTTAATTCTGCCTATTTGCAGATCAGGTTGTAATCTTCCAGTCTCTTGAACAACAAACAACCCAGACATGCTTACATGGAGAACTTGAAACAAACCTTTTTGTTTGCACAATCACTGAGTGAAACACGTCAAGAAACCCAAATATGCTTTCACAGTAAACTGCAAGCAAATGACCCCCATTAACAAAGCCATTGTTTACAATCACAAAGTGAAAAACATAATTCTATCAATTTTTCTTGGCCAAACCACTAAGCAAATATAAAACCAACATACCAGTGTGTGTGTTTACCTAGATAATACTAATTTTAGTGCATATACACAGGCAACAGGAAGGGTATCTGGCCATAGAAAATCTGCCTCAATAAATCCTGTCTGACCCATGAAAGCATGGAAAATCAATGATGGTGGTAATGATACTTAACATGCAGCTATGGATGTGTAGTTGAAAAGTTTCCTTTGCAACAACATGGTTTTGAGTTCAGTCCCATTGCATGGCACCTTGAACAATTACTTCTTTAAGTCTAGTTTGACCAATGGCGTGATAGACAGCAATTTTATGGAAATCTATATTGTATGTGAGTGCACACGTGTCTCTTCATGTCTTAGGATAAACAGTGTAGTTTGATAGGCTGAAGTACGAAGACATGGAATAAAGTAGCTTACTTGAAAAATCAAGGAATGGTTGGCATCAAGAGAAAAATCCAGACTGTTTTTAGAAGTCTTGTCCAAATCATACCAGCATGAAAAATGATGATGATGATACTGCCTAACAAAGATTTAGGGTCACAAATGAAGGAGAGGGAACAATCAAATCAACCCCCAAAGTACCTAACTGTTGTTCCCGATAAGTTGATAATCAAATTATTTTATAGAGAACAATATTTGTACAATTTATCAATATAAATTCATATTTATTGATCATCATTTAGTGTCTGTTTCCCATGATGGAATGGGTTGGACAGTCAGGAGCTGCTGCCTGGGCTCCATGTCTGTTCTGGCATGGTTTCTATGGCTGGATGCCTTCCTAATGCCAACCACTTTACAGAGTGTACTGGGTGCATTTTACATGGAACCAGCAGCCACAAGCCCACAAGATTTGGAATTAGGAATACTCAGCTGGAGAGAGTTGCAAGGACAACCACGGTTTTACTTAGCTTGATGTGTCTTGTCAAGAACAGCAAACCACAAACAGGAATTAGTCCCCTGTCATACCCTTTGTGATGTCCAAAGATAAGAGTTAATATAGTTAAAGGCTAAACAATAAGTCAAATGATACTCACTGAAGTAATACAAACAATTTCTCAACGGTACTAGTGAGTATAATTAAAATATATCTCTGAGTTTAAAATGGTACTTACCAGAACGGCTTGTTTTACCAGAGTATTACTGTGCTCACACATGCTCTTAAGAACTTTGTTGGCAGCAGCTTGTCGAGCTAAAACACTGGACTTCGATGCTACTGTCAACGGGTAGATAAGAGCCTAAAGGGAAAAACAAAAACAAAAGCAAAAAGAATTATATTTTACCGTTTTATGTTAATCCTTTGAACATTAACAACGTGAAACCAATTTTTGTTTTATGAAGTGAATTCCCTGTTTTCAAGGGGTCTAAACTATAACCTTCCATCAAAATTTCCTGTTATATACCAAACACCAATTACTACTGATAAAGCTATTTTATTAAAATCTTTAAAACTAATTGAAACAAATAGAATATTCCTACAAACTAAATGGAAGGGAAGCCATTTAAAGATCAACACAATGAGTGTGTGTGTGTGGGGAGGTGTTCAATTGATTGAATATTTATGAGCGAAACCAACAGAGATGTAGTTACCATATTTTGCTGGCATCCAAGTCAATATTATATAGAGTGGAAGCATCCAAACATTGCTGTTATCTGTCCAAATCCTGCTGCATTTCATATAACATGTTTGATCTTTCAAAGTTGTCTTGTTCTTATAATTGATCGACCATTTTTGGCTGTAAATTTTGGTCTGAAAACTTCAACTTATCGTCATCATCTAACGTCTGCTTTCCATGCCAGCATGGGTTGGACGATTTTGACTGAGGGCTGGTGAACCAGACGGTTGCACCAGGCTCCAATCTTGATCTGGCAGAGTTTCTACAGCTGGATGCCCTTCCTTAAACCAACCACTCCGAGAGTGTAGTGGATGCCTTTTACGTGCCACTGGCATGGAGGCCAGTCAGGCGGTATTGTCAATGACTTCGCTCGAATATTTTTACACATGCCACCGGCACAGGTGCCAGTAAGGCGACGTTGGTAACGATCACGCTCGAATGGTGCCCTTTTACGTGCCACCGGCACGGAGGCCAGATAGCCGCTCTGGCAATGATCATGCTCAGATGGTGCTCTTAATACCCTACTAGCATGTGGCTCAAGTTATATGCCACGAAATATGGTACTTTACATAAACTACAAGATGGCTACTGAAACACCAGGTGAGAAACAAGAGAAACAATAAGTTCGTGTACATAATGTGCATGCATACACATACATAAACATTGTGTGGACGTGTATGATGCAATTATTTAACAAACATAAACTTTGGTGAATCATAGGTGCATGCATACACACTAACAAACATCTTACAAATAAATATTAAAGAAGAAAAAAATGCAGAAATCCTATCTTACCTGGGGGTGAGCTTTGCCAATGTCAATTAGCAACTGTGAAATTAGTCGCCCGACTGAATGACGAGGAGTGTCAATTCTGGCAATCAGCTGGGGTATGACCTGTCAAACAAATTGTGTCAATTAGAAGTGGATATTACAGGTCAAACAAATTGTGCCAAGCGTTAGGGAAGAGCTAGTATGGGGGGGGGGCATGATCTGTCAAATAAAGTGTGTCAGTAACAAAGACTAAAACGTGTCGAACTAGATAGGAGAGAGAGGGAGGAGACAGGGGGTAGGTGGAAGGAGCAAGAGGGGAGGAGAGATAGAGAAGAAGACGGACAGACAAAAAAGAGAGAGTAATACATGATTATAAGTTTAAGTTGTGCTAAATTTTGGAGTTTATTGCATCTGTTTTGTCTTCATGAAAATTTTTTGTTGCAGATCATTGCTATTTTGGCAAGAGGATGAGGATGGAGAGGATGCAACATGTCGGCACACTTACCTGCAGCCAGTTCTCAATCTGCATGGTTTTTATCCCTTCAATCAAGGATTCATGCACCTCAGAATAGTGACCGTAGTCAAACCACAGTGTTAGCAATCTGAAATAAAATTGAAACAGTCTCAAATTCTATTCAGGAAGAGAGAGTGTTGGGGAAATGGAGGAAGGCAGAGAATTCACATCCAACACCAGAAAGGACAGCAAACGTATTTGGACTCTTAGAAGAATTCTTAGCAGTTCTAATGAAACAGGAGTCACATGGTATCTTGTATCAATATATTCAGATTGGAGCCTAGAGCAGCTGCTGCCTTTCCAGACCTCACTCAAACCGTCCAACCTGGGCCAGTATGGAAAACACATGTTAAACAATGATGATGATATGTGGCCATGTGGTTAACAAGTTCATTTCACAATCATGTCATCCCAGGTCCATTCCCATTGCTTGGCACCTTGCTAAGGGGTCTCCAACAACAGCATCAGGTTTTTGTAAGGAGAGTCCTGCTGTCAATTTGTTCACCTAAAACCCTTCAAGGCAGTGCCTCAGCAAGCATGGTTGTAGTCCAATGATAAAATAGGTCAATAACACTATTCTTTCAGTATATTACTGGTACTTATTTACTGACTTTGAGAAACAAATGGTCAAGTTGGTTCCAGAAGAATATGAACTCAGTAAGTCACAAAATCAACAGTTGAAAATATTTAGTCCAGCATTTTAAATTCATACCTCAGAGTGTCTTGTAAACTGTTCTGGTTTGATAGTGAGATTGCTTTAAATAAAGCACGAACTGCAGGAACACAATGTAGTAAAATATTAGGTGTGTTCTGCAAAAGAAACAAAAAAATATTTTCAACATGTATGGAATCATTAACTGTTTTGTTACTATATTTTATCAAAAATATACGGCCTGTTTCAATTTTGAAAATAATGGAGAATTTAGTAAAATAATTGTCATTATTAATCTGATATTCAGAACAGAATTCAACTTGGAATTTGGATGGGAGATTTTAGTTTAGACTACTTTAAACCTGATGTTTGTACCATAGAACCAGAAGGGGTCTCAAGGAGTTTGGTATTCAAAATGTTAATTATATAGCATCATCAGATTCAATAAAGAATCTAAAGCAATTTTCAACTGTCTTAAACTGAATATTATTGCTCTTTTATAAAAAATATTATAGCTGCTTGAACAGAGACATGTGGATTTGTGCTGCATCCAAGAAGTAAGGTGGAGAGGAGGTTCCGCTAGGTTCCTCACAGGCAAAGAACACAGGTACAAGATTTTCTGGGCTGGGAACACTGAGGGGGTCGGGGGCGTGGGTATACTTCTTGCGGAGAAATGGGTAGATAAGGTAATTGAGGTAGTCAGAGTAAGTGACAGAGTACTTAAGATTAAATTAGTGCTTCACCATAGGTCAGCTACCATCATCTCGGCATATGCCCCTTAACCGGGGCTACCGGAAGGACAGAAAGACCGATTCTATGACACCCTATTGCAGACTACCTCATTGACAAATGACAGGGACCTTCTCTTTGTGGCAGGTGACTTCAATGGACATGTTGGACGGCATGTTGGGGGCTTCCATGGCGTACATGGAGGCTAAGGTTTTGGTTCTTGCAATGAGGAGGGAACCAGGCTGCTGGAGTTCTGCGATGCAAATGACCTTATGGTTTGCAATACCAACTTCAGGAAACCCACCTCTCACCTAGCCACCTACCGTTCTGGCAGACACACTAGCCAGATTGACTACATCCTCACCAGAAAGAGGGAAAGAGGGTTGCTTATAAATGCCAAAACCTTCCCAGGCGAAGAATGTATTCCTTGACATAGATTAGTAGTTAGCGACTTCAGGATCAGGGATAAATGGTTGCCCAGAAGAAGACCAGCTTGGAGGAGAAGGGTCTGGAAGCTTAAAGATCCTGCAAATGGACAGAGATTTAGAGACGTACTACTCGAAGTCTTCGATGAAATAGAAGGGGATATAGCTTCACATAATGTGGAAGAAAACTGGAGGTTTCTACGGGACAATCTGCTGACAGCCACTGACTGGATCTGTGGATGGAGCAAAGTCCCATCTCGACCCAAGGTAACGTGGTGGTGGAACAATGTGGTTGACAGGGCTATTAGAGAAAAGAGACAGGCTTGGAAGGTCTGGGAAAATGGTGGTTGCAGGGAATTGTATAAGACTGCCAGAAGGGAAGCTAGGAGACAGGTTTATTTAGCCAGAGGGGAAGCAGATAAGAAAAAATTTGCCAATGTTCTGCGCCGTGAGAACCAAAGACTTGGGGTATTTCGTGTTGCAAGACAGTGTGTGAGAGAGAATCGTGATGTGGTAGGAGAGAAATGTGTTCACATGGATGATGGTTCACTTGCGTTAAATGAGGATGCAAACAGAGAGGTTTGGAGATGCCACTATGAAAGGTTGCTGAATAAAGAAAATGAATGGGATAAAGAGAGTCTGCCGAATGTCGACCCAACAGAGGGACCAGCTATCCGAGTTGACAGTTCTTTGGTAGTTAAGGCAATTAGAAACATGAAGACCCTCATTGACCACCCTTATCTGGTGGTCAATGAGGAAACTAGGGATAGATGAATGGTTAGTGAGAGCTGTATGAGCCATGTACAGGGACGCTGTTAGTAAGGTGAGGGTTGGCAATGAGTACAATGAAGAATTCCGGGTAGAGGTTGGGGTCCACCAAGGTTCAGTCCTCAGCCCCCTCCTATTTATCATAGTCCTCCAAGCAATAACGGAGGAATTCAAGACAGGAGGCCCCTGGGAGCTCCTCTATGCTGATGACCTTGCCCTGAGTCACTATCAGAACTGGAGGAGAGGTTTCAGGTGTGGAAGCAAGGATTAGAATCGAAGGGCCTTAGAACCAACCTAGCTAAAACCAAAGTTCTAATAAGTAGGAAGGTAGACAAATCACAAACACCTTCAGGTAGATGGCCCTGCTCGATCTGTAGAAAAGGCATAGGTAGAAACGCTATAAGATGCACCAAGTGTAAGCTATGGACACATAAGAGGTGCAGCAATGTCAAAGGAAGGCTAACTAGGAAGATATTTATGTATGTGGCAGATGCTCAGGAGCAATAAACACTGAAAATATGCTGAGACTATCTTCCATCACATTCCAGGGAGAAAAACTAGAAATAGTTGATAGCTTCCGTTATTTAGGTGACCAAGTCAGTACCGGAGGCGGGTGTGCTGAAAGTTTAACTGCTAGAGTAAGAATAGCCTGGGCAAAATTTAGAGAGCTCTTACCCCTGCTGGTGACAAAAGGCCTCTCACTCAGAGTAAAAGGCAGATTGTATGACACATGTGTATGAACAGCCATGCTACATGGCAGTGAAACATGGGCCGTGACTGCTGAGGATATGCGTAAGCTTGCAAGAAATGAAGCCAGTATGCTCCGATGGATGTGTAATGTCAGTGTGTATACTCGACAGAGTGTAAGTACTTTGAGAGAAAAGTTGGACCTAAGAAGCATACTTATTGATCAGACCTCGTATACACACACAGTTAAATGTAGGGACAAGCAAATTAGATTAATATACCCTCTTCTTTCCAGGCGCTGAATTACATCCTTCTTCCCCAAACCACACCCCACATTTTCAGAGTTGGCACTGTTAATGTTGGTACACTGAAAGGAAGAAGTGCCACTCCCAAACAGTTGAAGGAATCCGGGGTAGAGGTAGACCCAGGAAGACATAGGATGAGGTGGTCAAGCATGACCTTCAAACGTTGGGTCTCACAGAGGCAATGACGAAAGCTTCACATAGAAGCCCAGAGCCCATCCAAAGTGCCTTGGATCACAGGACAGCCTGCTGTGCTTGAGGAGACCTATTGAGTCAAGTACATCAACATCAAAATAAATATCAAAAGGAAATTGTAGTTGTGATACCTGTGCTGGTGGCACGTAAAAAGCACCCACTACACTCACGGAGTGGTTGGCGTTAAGAAGGGCATCCAGTTGTATAAACTCTGCCAGATCAGACCCCGATCAAACAGTCCAACCCATGCTAGCATGGAAAACGGACGTTAATGATGATGATGAAAGTATAATGTATGAAATACAAAAAATGTATATGTGTAAAAAGTGACAACTTACACAGATTAGAAATGATACAAAGAATTCTCTATCATTTCTAATCTGTGTACTTTTTTTATATGTATATACACACATATACATTTTTTGTATTCATGTATTTAATATACTTTATATATTAATCTGTCTAATTCGCCTGTCCCTACAATTACCTCTATACCTGCTCAAGTTTAAATCTCTTGAGCAATACTAAGTATATTCAATACAGAGAATATATGCATCTCTCTCTCTCTCTCTCTCTCTCTCTCTCTCTCTCTCTATATATATATATATTATATATAATATATATATATATATATATATATATATATATATATAATATATATATATATATATTATATATATATATATATTATATATATATATATATATATATAGTTATATTATTGCTATTGTTTTTTATGTATAATAACCATTATTCCTGCAATTTAATATGTAACAAAGTTTAAAATAATGTTGAGTATAGGCTATGATAATTGGGGAGATGAACCAGTTTTACAATGTTACTCCTATTGTCCTAATAATCACATTTTAATTTCATGTCATAAAGAGACAATTATTTTAATTACAGAAGACTGGATTTTTTTTATCTACAAACATTATCATTAGTTATTTCTTTAAGGTTTAATAAACTGGAATTTTAGTATACTAGTTAAGTAGCACATTTAGCACTTTCATGCTGTTATTTCATATTTCCATTATAAGACCTTAGAGATGTTGCAAGATATTTAGTAAATGTTTTTTTTTATGGTGGAACGTGAAGCAGATAAAGCTATAAATAATTGCATGTAGAATAACAGGTTGAAAAAAAAACCTCTCTTAGATAGAAAAAAGTTGAAGGCTGTCTTTTGACTTTTTTTTTCTATTGAAGGGGTTTTCTAAGCCAATATTCTACATGCCATTATCTATTTCTCGTTCCGGCATTAAAAAGAATTCACGATTTCATTCTTTTACCAATTAAAAAGGAAGAGGAACTGATTGGTTTTACCATATATCTACAATCAGCCTTATTCATATTATTATACTTGGAAAAAAAAAAAGAGAAGGGAAAATCCGGAGATTTTCACTTTATTTTTATTAAGCAAAATCAAGGATTGCGAAGAGAAAGAATTCTAAGAAAACTACTCACATGGCTTTGTGCCTTCATACCAATGTCTGGAGGAGCTTCTTTCCCAGTAGCTGCAGCCCCTTCAGTTTGACTTGCTGATGATGCAGAGAGGTTTGCAGCAGACATTTCTTTCTTTTTGTAATACAAAACGGCTTCATAGTAGGTTAGTGCTAGAGCATGCCAAGCCTGTGAAGAGACAGAGATTAAAAGACAAGCTATTCGTTAAACAATAGTGATTAGTTTTAACTATTTTCTTTCACCTTCAACATTTTACAAAAAGTTATTTTAATCTGAAGACAGCCTATTAACTATATTATCTCTGAGGCTGGTAATTGATAAGACCGAGAATGAGAATGGTAGTTTCATTATACAGAATGTAGGGAGGTTTGTTATGTAAGAAATGAATACATTTCTGAAGAACACATGGAAGGAGACAAAGGAGACAGGACATATAGATGTTTTCGATCTAGTTTGGATTCTTTGCCATCGAATTTGAATTCTTTGCAATCAAATTTGAATTTTTTAATTGGTGCTCAAGCCTTGAAAAAAAAAAGAGTTAAACTACATCAGCCGTAAGGGAATACATGTCTATCTTATCTAACTCGTCCAGTAGAGCCCACCAATTGATATCTGAAAAGTTCGATGAAATAACTCATGAACACTGCGATAGCTTCTACCAAAAGATGCTTCAACATATTTACGTGTCGTCGACCAGTCTGAACAAGGGGAGATAATATACGAATGATTCTTTTCCTATTATCTCCCTTGTTCAGACTGTTCGTCGTAAAAGAACATATTCTGCGAGAAGCTATCGCAGTGTTCATGAGTTATTTCATCGAACTTTTCAGATATCAATGGTGGGCTCTACTGGACGAGTTAGATAAGATAGACATGTATTCCCTTACGGCTGATGTAGTTTAACTCTTTTTTTTTCAAGGCTTGAGCACCAATTGAAAAATTCAAATTTGATTGTAAAGAATCCAAACTAGATCGAAAACATCTATAAAACCAAAGGTATGGTGGATCAATCCTGGTTTCTGTCGAAGTCATACTGTTCTCTTTCACCCTTGTGACAGGTTCTGACATGGTAGTTGACAGACCCCTACAAGGATTTTCTATACCCTTAAACATCTTTCGATCCTTCAAATTCAGATTCAAACTTCTCAACAACACTCTTACACTTTGTATTACTCATTGATAACAAGGGGCATTGAATGAGTTAAAAATTTAAGTGGCCAGATCCCATATTTAGTCATTAATGAAATTAAAATTCTATCCATTTACTGCTTAATTCAAAACTATCTTTTTTTTTTTGGTTAAAATTTGATCTATAATGAATGTCTCTCTCCTAATTTTTCTAGCAACAACCATGCTCAAATGGTGATTTTCACATGCCACAGGGACAGGTGCCAATCAGGTGGTACTAGCATTGGCCACAACAATGACTTCACTTGACTCAACAGGTCATCGCAAGCGCAGTTTATTGCGCAATGATTGAAGGCTACTCTTAAATGGACTGGTTATGCTGCACTGGCATAGGCCATGTTTATGGTCTCACTTGGCTTGCCAGGTCTTCTCAAGCACAGCATATTTCCAAAGGTCTCGGTCACTTGTCATCGCCTCTGTGAGGCCCAACGTTCAAAGGTCGTGCTTCACCTTCACATCTCAAGTCTTCTTGGGTCTACCTCTTCTACAGGTTCCCTCTACTGCTAGGGTGTGACATTTTTCACACAGCTGTCCTCATCCATACGTAAACACATGACCATACCAGTACAATGGCTTCTGTAGCACACCCCCATTTGATGCTTCTTATGTCCAACTTTTCTCTCAGGCTATTCTTATTCTAGCAGCTACACTCTCAGAGCAACCACCTCCACTACCAACTTGGTCACCTACGTAATAGAAGCTATCAACTACTTCTAGTTTTTTTTTCCCCTGGCACTTGATGGAAGCTGTTTTCTGCACATTTTCAGTGTTTATTGCCCCTGTGCATCTGCCACACACAAAAACTATCTTCCCAGTTAACATTCCTTTGATATTGCTGCACCTCTTATGTGTCCATAGCTTGCACTGGGTACATCTTATGGAGTTTCTACCTATGCTTTTTTACAGATCGAGCAAGGCCATCTACCTGAAGGGATTTGTGAATTGTCTGCCTTCCTACTTATTAGGACTTTGGGTTTTGCTAGATTGACTGTAAGGCCCTTCAATTCTAGACCTTGCAGAACACATGAAACTTCTCTAGTTCTGATAGTGACTCAGCAATTAGAGAAAGGTCATTAGCATAGAGGAGCTCCTAGGGGCATCCTGTCTTGAATTCTTTTACACTCCTTTACAATTATCAGATTATGTTAAAGAAGAGTCCCAAACATATATACAATGAGTTTGAGTTTTTGTCTATCAAATCCACTCATAACACTTTGATTGGCATGGAACTATAGTAAAAAAGACTTGCCAAATGTGTTACACTGTGGGATCGAGCCTGCAACCATATGGTTGGGAAGCAAACTTCTTACCACAGAGCCATGCCTGCACCTATGTAAAATTTTGACTCCAAAAATAACATCACTTCTGAATCTCATTCTCTAACCGTTCACCCTTAACTTTTACAAAAGAAAGAGAAAAAACAGCAGCTGTTCAGTTACAAAAGCAATGTAGACCTTATTAAATTAGGATGTTGATCCTTTCCTTCCAAAGAAAAGACATAAATTATATAAAATAAAAAAACAAAAACAATCTCTGAATTACATACTTTATACCAATTCTTGTTTCTATCCTGGGCCATTTTAAAGCTGTCTAAAGCTTTTGCAATTGAGCTATCATCAATACCGTTTAATTCGAGTAACCAATCTCCCTGTTTCAAGTAGCATCTGGAACAAATTTGAAGATAATTTGAAAAAATAATTATAAAATAAAACTGTTACCATTTCCAAAGATAAATTCGAACATTTATTTTTTATCAATGAATTCAGTAAAAGTTGTTTGAACCTTTTTATTGCCAAATTCCCATTTTCTATATTTTTCATCATCATCATTGTTTAACGTCCGCTTTCCATGCTAGCATGGGTTGGACAATTTTGACTGAGGGCTAGCGAACCAGATGGCTGCACCAGGCTCCAATCTTGATCTGGCAGAGTTTTTAGAGCTGGGTGTCCTTCCTAATGCCATCCACTCCGAGAGTGTAGCAGGTGCTTTTACATGCCACCAGCATGAGGGCCAGTCAGGCAGTACTGGCTTTAGCCACACTCAAATGGTGCTTTTTATGTGCCACCAGCACAGGAGCCAGTCGGGCGGTACTGGCAATGATTTCACTCGAATCTTTTTACACATGCCACTGGCACAGGTGCCAGTAAGGCGACGTTGGTAACGATCAAGCTCGAATGGTGCCCTTTTACGTGCCACTGACACAGAAGCCAGTTGGCTGCTCTGGCAACTATCACACTCAGATGGTGCTCTTGGCACCCTACTAGCACAGGCACAAGTGCCAGTAAGACAACGCTGGTAACGATCACACTCGAAAGGTGCACTTTTATGTGCCACTGGCATGGAAGCCAATTAGTCATTCTGCCAACGATCACCCTCGTATGGTGCTCTTTGCACCCCGCTAGCACGGATGCCAGTCGTCGAATTTGATTTTGATTTCACTTGTCTCAACAGGTTTTTGCAAGCAGAGTTTAGTGACCAAAGAAGGAAAAGGTACGCATAAGCGGGCTGGTTACGCTCCTGGCATAGCCCACAGGTTATGGTCTCATTTGGCTTGCCGGGTCTTCTTAAGCACAGTTTTCTATATTTTTGTTTTGTATTATTTCAATAGTCTTCCAAACATACTTTTTCCACACTCATTGGAGTACGAATTGCTCCTCACAAACTCATGAGATGGTTGTGAGATATAAGCAGTTTGGAATAAGAACTGAAAAAGCAACGAATGAACGTGCAATGTGCATCTGAACACTGGATTCATATATAAAGGAAGAGAAGAATAAAAACGTAATGTGCAGGTCAAAGTAAAACAGAAGAAGAGAATAAAGCAAGTTATATAATGGTCAGCATGCTATGTCTGACACCACTATCACGCAATTGTCTAACATAAAATCATCCAGTTATAATAGAACCAATGTTTTACTTGTTCATCTACTATAGTGACTACATAAATCTATATATATCTCTCTCTATATAAACGGCAGTTTGTCTGTGCGTTTTCTGTGTGTCTGTTTTCTCGTACCCTCACTCTGACCACGGCTTTCAACCGATTCTGATGAAACTTGACACACACATAGCCCAATGTCATAATTCAAAACTAACGCAGCGAAAATTTTGAAAAGTTCCCCCAGTTCTGAAAAAGATCGATAAATTCGACATGGGGTCGAGAATCAGAAACCCAAACCACAGACCGTCTAGGGGACGCAACTCCACCTTTTTTAACTCTCAAAAAAATTTACCATCATTTTTTCCCCATTTTTTTGCTATAACTCTCTAAAAATGTTTTATAGTTATTTCCCTTACAAACCTGAGCAACGCCGGCCGATACTGCTAGTATATATATAAAGCTGAAGTTGTCTGTGTATGGCAGGTTTTGTAGCCTTCAACTAACACAATTATCTCCGAGACCCTGCGATGCAAGTTGACCAAAATTGAGGGTATAATAGAAGGCTTGCTCTTCATTTCGTAGAAGATAAAATTTAAATCAGACCATGTTAACACCAAAAATTATTTACATCAAAAAGGTGCTTTTTTTCTATGAAAATCCCTATTTTTTACAATTTTTTTTACTGCTGTGTCGCCATTTTTCAGTGTATTTCAACCAGAAAAATGTTCACTTAAAGAAAATAACAAGCGACATAATGCAAAATTTTTACTTTTCAAAAATTCCAATTCTAAAGGTTCGAAACAAACCCAAGCAACGCCAGGCAATACTGCTAGTTTGATATAAATTAAAAACACCTCATTTTTCTTATAAAATTTATTTGAAAATTAAAGAGAAAAAAAAAAAAAAGACTGCCCAGTTCAAAAGTTTGCAATGGAAATTCTCAGCTCTAACTTTTTGATGTTACAGAAACAGCAATCTTTTGCTATCTTTAGAGACAAATTCAGAAAGCAGAAATAATATACTGGAATTGGTTCCCCTTACACCTGCCCCAATTCTCTGCTGAATCAAAACATTCAACTTCCTTATATCACTATCCAAGCCTAAACCTATGGATGTGACTTCATGCAATGATTTACAATATTTCCCAGCACACAAGTCAACATAGAATATAGTGTAAGCATTCAAACACCATCACCATCTTTCAAAATTCTGCTGCATTCCACATGGAATTTCTGGTCCTCCAAACTCATCTTGATGTTAACCCACCTTTCTTTTTTTGGCTGTAAATTTTGGTCTGCAAAATTCAACTTGTTGAAATCCTGTATATTCAGGTATGCAACATAAAACAATTAAAAAGAAAACCAAAAAAAAAAAAAAAAGGATCTTACCTGGCTAATAGTTTACGAAGTTCAGTGACAGCAGCCGCATCTCCAGTGGATAGCAGGACTTCACTCTGTCGTTGGGTTTGATGGATAAATTGTTGCAAGGCGGCAAAACTGTCTTGCTGTATAATTAATGAAAACAGATGAGAATTTAGATTGAATTTTTGATGAGTATGTTACGAAAGTTCTTTAAGCTAGAGTAGCTGTGTGGTAAGCAGCTTGCTCACCAACCACATGGTTCTGGGTTCAGTCCCACTGCATGGCACTTTGGGCAAGTGTCTTCTACTATAGCCTTGGGCTGACCAAAACCTTGTGAGTGGATTTGGTAGACGGAAACTGAAAGAAGCCCGTCGTGTATATGTATATATATGTATGTTTGTGCGTTTATGTTTGTTTCTCCAACACCACTTGACAATCGATGTTGGTGTGTTTATGTCCCTGTAACTTAGCGGTTTGGCAAAAGAGACCGATAGAATAAGTACTAGGCTTACAAAGAATAAGTCCTGGGGTCGATTTGCTTGACTAAAGGCGGTGCTCCAGCATGACCGCAGTCAAATGACTGAAACAAGTAAAAGAGTAAGTAGTTTAGGAAGAAAAAGAAAATGCAGAAATACCAATCCAAAATTAAAAGAACAGTGAAAGTAGTTGTGAGATAAAACTAAGATTTAACCCCAAAGAATATGAAGTTGAATTAAAGGCCACCGACTCCTACACACACTCTTAGCTGTTTCAGGAGAATTTTAGTAATAAATTTACCTTTTGATTGCAGAGCCACATATGCTTGATGTATGCAAATGTAACCATTGGCATATCTGTAGGTAAATTGTTGTTACTTTGTTTGGATAGATCCACACCCATTAACATTTCGAGGGTCTTCTGTGACAGGGCCTGCAAAATAAAATGAAGAGAAAAGAAAGACTAGCAACAATAACGTGTGTGTGTGTATACACACACACACAAATGAGCTAAAGAGAAACTAATACATAGAGTGAATTTAACTCATTAGAAGCTAATAATGCCTGATCAAGTTTCTTACTACCTGCAATTGTTTGATTGCCTGAGGAATTTCATACAAGAACTACCGAATAGTAATGGAGTGAATCATCAGTTTTGCACACACACACCTCTGCTCACTTAGAGTGGTTGTGACAGAAGAGTCCCCCAAAAGGTCCTATCAGAAATGGCTGTCATTACACCTCCCTGTTAGATTCCCAAGCAGGACCAACTGAAACTGGAAATTATACAACTACCCATTAGGTCGCCTGCCATTTGGCTCTCATTGAAGTTTCTGACTTGTAATTCTTTCCTGCAACATTGCAATCATATGCCTGCGGTACGGGGCTTTGACCATCCAATGCTGAGAAGTAACAGCTCAACCTGGAGAGGCTCCCTGATTTCAAAGCTACACATCCTGTCCAGTCACATTATTCTAGAGATCCTTTGGAGGAATCCTATTCCTGATGCTTGTATTCGTGACCATACCCTTTCGGTCATTATCATGAAGGCTAGGATAAGCACAAACTTACTGTACTCAAAAAGACCTGCCCACCACAGCAGAATTCATACCAATGCTGGTGTCATGCAAACAGCATGCAGTTCACTCTCTATAGTGGTTGGCATTAGGAAGGGTATCCAACCATAGAATAGGTTGGATGGTTTGCCAGGCTCCATTGATTGTTTTGGTAAGGTTTCTAACATGGAAAGTGCAGGTTAAGTGAGGATATGGACACACTAGAAGAGGGAGACCAAAGATGACACATGTTGATGCCCTAAAGACAGACACTGGTCTCTGGGAGACACAAGACATGGCAGTGATGATGAGGGACAAAGACCACGAGAGAGAACTTGTCCATGGATCTTGGGAATTTTACCCACCCTAGATAGATAGATATATAAAACAGTAAGCCATATAATGTCTTTCAGTTAACAATCTAGCCGGAGATATACCAGTTCCATATTGACCATTCTTAGATTCAGCCTCTAATTCACCCAACACTGCTAAGCCTATAACTGATCCCTAACACAACTGAAATTGTTCCTACAATTCTGGTTCATTCGCTGTAGCCCCTTAACGAATATCTTACAACAATCAAAACACAAAAAAATTCACCTAATACTTATAGACCCGAAAATTGATGGCAAAAAGCAAAAATGAATCAGAAAACAAAAAGTGTTTCTGTAAATATTAATTAAATACATTTACAAATAAGTCAAGAAACTTTAACTTACCAGCCGGCCACTCTTCCGACAAAGACTGGCATATTTCAACCATGTCTTGACTCCTTCCAGAGGACTAATTACCAATGATCGAACTTGTATAATTTTCTGCCAGTCTTCAACAACCCTTTGACAACCCTGTTTAGTAATAACAAATAGAACACTGATAGTTAAACATTAACCCTAACTCTAGAAATTTTCACTCCCCCCCTCCTCTCCTTTTGTCTTTTTGCAGCAATGCCCTTTAATATACACAGGCATTTCAAAAGTAAATAGACACCATCGTTTTTGAAAGAAATAATCAAGTATTTAGTAGACGTAAATTATGCAGTTTTTAACGAGTTACCTAGTCTGAGCATCAAACTAATGAGTAGGGGCACATTGATTGGTGCCTACTTTTGAGATGCCTGGGTATTGGGTTGTTTCACACATCTAAACAGGGTCTTCCCTTCATTTCATTATTTTATCTCTATTCATTCACTCCTTCTTTACACCCAGTTTACTCATTTACATGTTTTGAATTTCTTATGATTTGTTCGTTAATTTATGCCCGAAGTTACATTAATTTCTATCTTTTAATTAGTTAAGCCATTTAATCAATAAAATTTGTTCATCAGCGTCATGGTAACTACTCAAGCATTTTCTTTCTCTGTAGAGAAATGGTTTCATCTGTTCAATCTCAATGAGTACAATTGAATATAATGTGAACAATTAAGAGCACAGGACCCCAATCACCAGGTTATGGATTGGGTACCACGCCACATAGAAAGAACGTATCTTTAAATTCTATTTCTATTTTATTAACTTTTGCAGTCTGTAGAGTATTTTTACGTTATATATGTAATAATGAATTATATATTATGCACTTTATTGTATGTATGCGATCCCCCAAGTCCGGAATGAAAGTAGTCACTGGTGCAAAAATGTTTTGGGGTTGCTGATTAAGAGCACAGACATATACATGAGTGACCCCAGAGAGCAGACTTCATTTAGTGAGTCAATGAAGGACAGTGAGACATTTTTTGTTGCTTTATTCAGACAAGGGTTGAGCAAGCTAACAAACATATCACTGTCTTCGCTGCTAATGGTAGAAATACATGATACCTCCTGCAACATTTAGTACAGTGACTGTTGCAAGCTAAATGTCTTTAGCAGTGACAATATAAACTGTTAAATGCAATTAACTTAAGCAACATCATTTTTTTACACTGAAATATTTGCACAACTTTTGATCATTCCCTGGCAATTTCCAATGTATTACTATTATTCCATTGCAATGCTATGTTACTGAGTTATCAAGTTACTCAAATCATTGCCCTTCAACAGATGAAGATGTAATATTTCTAGGTAAGACTCATCTCTAGAGTTCATGGCTAATTTAAAAAAAAAGAAGTCATATTTCTTATACCTTTAACATATAAACTGGCCGTATCTGGCCAAAATATTCTACCTGGTGTGTATACAAAGTTGCTAGGTCTGGCCTCTCACACATACCCTACAATGTCATTCTAAAAATAAACAATCAGTTATGAGAATGCATGATTAATTCAAAACAACGAATTTATGACCAAGTAATCCGAATGCCATAAAATACCATTGAGGTTTTAGAAAGTTGGTTTCTCCAGGTAGAGAAGAAACATTTCGTTGTAAAAGGTGAGATGCTTGTACTTTATCATTGACAATACTAACATTAAAAGAAAATTATTCATGTCAGGTGTTAAACATCAACTTTTAGAAAGTTTGCCACCATCAAATTAACCTTTATTTAATGAAAAACACTTCAATTTGACAATAATGAGTCAGTAATGTTTCATAATTACCTGTAATCGGTCCCACCACATCTGTTTAATAACATCTCGCCGCTCTGGTATCAATTTGTACTGAATTACTTCCTCCAATTCAGATAACATCTGAGCATTTACCATTGGCTACAACAGACAAACATTCGTTTTTTGTCTACATAGGAACTACATAAGTCAACAAATTTAGAAGCAAATTCACTGGAAAACCTCAACATTTTATGCCATTCTTAAAAGCACTACATATTTGGCTCTCCGGAAGTTTACCACTCTGCTAAAGCTTTCATCAATGGAAACATTATTTAGGGAAAAAGAAAACTTCAAAAAAAAAATTTTTTTAACTATCTACAGGATAGTTTTGACCATTTCCATAAGCAACTATTTTGATCAATTTCATCAAGTTGGATTTTAATTGAATGACTCAGATGATCTTTATTTAAGCCACTAAAGTGTCTTTTTTAAAAAATATATTTCATCTCTGACTGACAGTTGTATCTAGAATTGGTTTCAAATGTACTGAAATATATTGCCAAATTGGAAGAACATAACAAGAACTTCCAATGATTCTAAAAGATGAGCCAAAAGCCAAGACTTTCATGCAATGCACTGAGTTGACTGCAAGTTATCTTTTGTGAGGTGTCCAAGTTGAAGACATAGAAAACTGATGCCATTGCAGGTTTGTTGCATCAGTAAATTGTATCATATTCCATGTCTTCTGGTATACAAGTCAAATTTTCAGACCAAAATTTATAGTTAGAACAAGTCATAAATGGAATAAATGTCAGTTCCAAACGGTGGAGATTATATAACAGCATCACCTATTTAATCTATTTGTTAAATTTCGTTTTGATACAACTGATATCAGAATAACATTAGTTGATGAAAAGCCTCACTAACACACATTCATCTGCTTGTCTGCCTACATGCTCTTACACACACAAGTTAGCAACCTGGGTTATTCATCTGACTATAAAGTTAATATAGTGGATTAATTTGAATTTACAACATTTGTATTGAGTGTCTGGGCATAGCACATAATTCTTGTCCCACACTGCCTAACAACAAACACTCACTTGAAGTCATCATCATCATCATCTAATGTCCACTTTCCCAGGCTTTCATGGGTCAAAAAGATGTTTGAGGCAACTTTTCTATGGTTAGATGCTCTTCCTGTTGCCAACCCACAGTTGTTTCCAAGCAAAGTATTATTTCCCATGGACTGGACATGTCTACATGGAAGACTGGGAATAAAAGAGGTCACCACTTGTATGGTGGTGACACTTATTTGCAATCATCGATGTTGAAACACACATGAATACATACACAGACACACATACATATATTAACATACCCATACACACAACAGGCTTCTTCCAGTTTCTGTGTACGAAATCTACTAAAATTTTGGTTGGCTGGCTCTACAGTAGAAGACAGTTGCTCAAAGCACCATGCAGTAAGAATGAATTCCAAACCACATATCTGGGAAGGAAACTTCACAACTACACATTCACACCTGTACTTGTACAGCTGTAAAAGTTATTTCAACAAAAACCCTTACAAATAAATGTAAAACAACAGACAAAAGTCTATTCTGGTATAAAAAATCTCTGACTGACAGTTGTATCTAGAATTGGTTTCAAATGTACTGAAATATATTGCCAAATTGGAAGAACATAACAAGAACTTCCAATGATTCTAAAAGATGAGCCAAAAGCCAAGACTTTCATGCAATGCACTGAGTTGACTGCAAGTTATCTTTTGTGAGGTGTCCAAGTTGAAGACATAGAAAACTGATGCCATTGCAGGTTTGTTGCATCAGTAAATTGTATCATATTCCATGTCTTCTGGTATACAAGTCAAATTTTCAGACCAAAATTTATAGTTAGAACAAGTCATAAATGGAATAAATGTCAGTTCCAAACGGTGGAGATTATATAACAGCATCACCTATTTAATCTATTTGTTAAATTTCGTTTTGATACAACTGATATCAGAATAACATTAGTTGATGAAAAGCCTCACTAACACACATTCATCTGCTTGTCTGCCTACATGCTCTTACACACACAAGTTAGCAACCTGGGTTATTCATCTGACTATAAAGTTAATATAGTGGATTAATTTGAATTTACAACATTTGTATTGAGTGTCTGGGCATAGCACATAATTCTTGTCCCACACTGCCTAACAACAAACACTCACTTGAAGTCATCATCATCATCATCTAATGTCCACTTTCCCAGGCTTTCATGGGTCAAAAAGATGTTTGAGGCAACTTTTCTATGGTTAGATGCTCTTCCTGTTGCCAACCCACAGTTGTTTCCAAGCAAAGTATTATTTCCCATGGACTGGACATGTCTACATGGAAGACTGGGAATAAAAGAGGTCACCACTTGTATGGTGGTGACACTTATTTGCAATCATCGATGTTGAAACACACATGAATACATACACAGACACACATACATATATTAACATACCCATACACACAACAGGCTTCTTCCAGTTTCTGTGTACGAAATCTACTAAAATTTTGGTTGGCTGGCTCTACAGTAGAAGACAGTTGCTCAAAGCACCATGCAGTAAGAATGAATTCCAAACCACATATCTGGGAAGGAAACTTCACAACTACACATTCACACCTGTACTTGTACAGCTGTAAAAGTTATTTCAACAAAAACCCTTACAAATAAATGTAAAACAACAGACAAAAGTCTATTCTGGTATAAAAAATCTCTGACTGACAGTTGTATCTAGAATTGGTTTCAAATGTACTGAAATATATTGCCAAATTGGAAGAACATAACAAGAACTTCCAATGATTCTAAAAGATGAGCCAAAAGCCAAGACTTTCATGCAATGCACTGAGTTGACTGCAAGTTATCTTTTGTGAGGTGTCCAAGTTGAAGACATAGAAAACTGATGCCATTGCAGGTTTGTTGCATCAGTAAATTGTATCATATTCCATGTCTTCTGGTATACAAGTCAAATTTTCAGACCAAAATTTATAGTTAGAACAAGTCATAAATGGAATAAATGTCAGTTCCAAACGGTGGAGATTATATAACAGCATCACCTATTTAATCTATTTGTTAAATTTCGTTTTGATACAACTGATATCAGAATAACATTAGTTGATGAAAAGCCTCACTAACACACATTCATCTGCTTGTCTGCCTACATGCTCTTACACACACAAGTTAGCAACCTGGGTTATTCATCTGACTATAAAGTTAATATAGTGGATTAATTTGAATTTACAACATTTGTATTGAGTGTCTGGGCATAGCACATAATTCTTGTCCCACACTGCCTAACAACAAACACTCACTTGAAGTCATCATCATCATCATCTAATGTCCACTTTCCCAGGCTTTCATGGGTCAAAAAGATGTTTGAGGCAACTTTTCTATGGTTAGATGCTCTTCCTGTTGCCAACCCACAGTTGTTTCCAAGCAAAGTATTATTTCCCATGGACTGGACATGTCTACATGGAAGACTGGGAATAAAAGAGGTCACCACTTGTATGGTGGTGACACTTATTTGCAATCATCGATGTTGAAACACACATGAATACATACACAGACACACATACATATATTAACATACCCATACACACAACAGGCTTCTTCCAGTTTCTGTGTACGAAATCTACTAAAATTTTGGTTGGCTGGCTCTACAGTAGAAGACAGTTGCTCAAAGCACCATGCAGTAAGAATGAATTCCAAACCACATATCTGGGAAGGAAACTTCACAACTACACATTCACACCTGTACTTGTACAGCTGTAAAAGTTATTTCAACAAAAACCCTTACAAATAAATGTAAAACAACAGACAAAAGTCTATTCTGGTATAAAAAATCAAGTGTAAAACTTACCCCGTAAGCTCTTGCATAGCTTTCTCCTGCCATTGCTGTTAACTCTGTGTCTAGAATATCCCTGGCTTTGTCAATAAACTTATGGAAAACAGAAATAGAGAGATTGATAATAATAATAAGGATTTCAAGTTTTGGTAAAAGACCAATAATTTCAGGGAGGGGGTAAGTCGATTGTATCGACCCCTGTAGTCAATTGGTATTCATTTTATTGACCCCCTAAAGGATGAAAAGCAAAGTTGACCTCAGTGGAATTTGAACAGAGAACATGACGACAGACAAAATGCCACTAAGCATCTCGCCTGGCATGTTAATGATTCAGCCAGCTTGCCACCTTAATAATAATCTCTTCTATTGTAGGCATGAGGCCTGAAATTGGGGGAGTGGGATAGTCAATTACAATGACCCCAGTCCTCAACTGGTACTTTTTTTCATTGACCCCCTAAAGGATGAAAGGCAAAGTTGACCTCAGCAGAATTTGAGCTCAGAACCCAGAATATAATGACAGAATGAAATGCCACCAGGTATTTTGTCTGGCATGCTAACAGTCCTGCCAGCACACTGCCTTCTATAAACATACAAGCAGAAGGACCTGGTTTCACTCGGGTTACAAACTCATAGCCTTAACACAGATGGATAGATAGATAGACAGGCAGATGAAGCAGCATAACCACAGGTGTGTAGCCCCACCTGAACTTGTTGCCTCATAACTTCCAGAAAAATGGATACTTTTTAACAAAATTTTCAACAAATATTGCTTAGATACTGTGGATGCAGATTTTTCCGAGGGTGGGTGGGAGAGGAATTTTGGAAAATCCGCATGATCTGACTTTTTTACCCTCATAACTTTCAGAATTTTACACAAATACCTTTCAAAAGGCATAGATTATGATTATAAAGAAATTTGTGGGGAAAATTTTTTCCAAGGTGGTGGGGATTTGGAATCAGGAAGATCAAACAAGCTGCAACCACTCCGTTTTGACGGGGATTTTCCCCCATTTCTTTTTAACCACAACCTTCGAAATGATGGGG
>NC_043008.1:4870433-5005433 GCF_006345805.1 Octopus sinensis | reverse complement strand
GATGTATGTCTGCACCATTGGGATTTCTTATCTAGAGATAAGAGATGCTTAGATGCATTTGAGGTGGCAAAGTAATGAGTTAACATGAAAGAACAGTCAACAACAAGAAAGGCATTCAACTATAAAAACAACTGCCCCAGAAGCATAAATATATTTGAAATCACACGAAAAATAATCTGAAACTAGAGGATGTGAAAAAGGAAAAAAAGAAAAGAACTAAAATACTAACCAAATCTGCAAGACGGTTCTTTCGAGCATATTCAAGAACTCCAGCGGCTGCTTCGTGCTGTTGAAGTTTGTTGTTGATGCTGGAAGAGTTGAAGGGGAACATATGGGAAAATAGCCAACTTGGTGCTTTACATAATTTCATCAGTGGACATAAGAAACATATGAACCAAATGAGAAATAAGGAGAGGGGAAATTTGTTGAGGTGGTGATAATAGTGAAAGCAAATATGGTTATGATACTGGTGATTCTGAATAACAACAGTTGTGGTGGTGGTGGAGATAATAGCTGTAGTGAGAGGAGGAGAACTATTGATGATAATAGCGATGTGGTTAATCACAGTGATACTAAGAATAATATTTGTATTAGTAATGACAATGGTGGTGATAATAATAATAATAATGGATGATGAAGTTACCTGATGAGGGCTTCAAGTGTCTCTCGTGTATGAGCTCGATGGAATTCATCCTCTTTGTAGTGCAATGCTTTAGCGTAGGCACGGCACCGCATTGCTCGTTGAGACAAGACCTTTAGCTCCAACGGTAGGGGACCCTAAACAACAAATAAATATTAAACAAAATAAAATTTATAAAATGAGAAATAATAACAAAGCAAGATCAAAATAGTAGTCAGAACTGTTTAACATTTTATTAAATGAGTTGAACAAAGGATTGACAAACACTTGTACAGAAGTTGGGTAATGACGGCTTCAGGTAGAGTTTGGCTGATGACGACATCAGGTCGAGTTAGACTGATGACAGCTTCAGGTAGAGGTTGACTGAGGACGGATGAAGTAGAGGTTGATGGATGATGGTTTGAGGTAGAGGTTGACAGATGATAGATGAAGTAAAAGCTGACTGATGGTGGGTGACACAGAGTTTGACTGATGGAAGCAGAAGATTAGTGGAAAAGGTACCATATCTGACCTGAAGGAGTCACTGACCATAAATTGACAGGAAATAAGTAAAACATAACTGACAATCATAAGAATTACAGAAATAGGGAACTGATACTAAGATTGTACCAAGAATGTGCCAATAATGACAAAGATAATTGAAAATCAAAATTTAAAATAATTTTAAATGCAAAATTTCATGGAGCAGGGCTTGAAGTTGAAAAATCCTCACAAACCTTATCACAGTGTTCAACAAATTCAGCTAAATTCAGAAGTGTTTGTGTGACCTCTGGAATCTCCTGAGAATTGAGTGCATTCTCCAGACATTGCACTAGTTCATCCTGCTGACTTTCATTGAGGTTAGTCCAACAGGATACAAAGGCTGGGTTCAACAAATCTCTACCATTCAAATAAAGAGGGAGAGCAACACATTGGAATCAGATTGGAATTAAGACTTTGAAACATGCAATACCACATACTACCTTTTTTTTTTTTAATGAATAAAATTTACTTTTTAATTGTTTTTTAAATTTTTATAGTAAATAATTAAAACATTCAAACATCGTGTATCTTAGCTTTGAAATAATGACAATGAAAAAAAAAAAAGAAAAAACCCATACTTATACAAAAACATTAACAATTTACACTTTTATTTGGTCAGTGATAGAAAGTGAAACTGGTCTCATCATTGTTAAGTGTTAATTTTCTCTGTGTTTTAGGAGACAAAATTTACTGTCTGTGTTAGCTTTAGGTCACCTACAATATCACAAGAGACTTAACAACTTTCTTTGCATTCAGTTTCTGACATTGAAAAACAAAGGCAAATAAATAGACCCCAATTGTGTGCAAATCATTCTAGAATTAACCGTTTCCATTCATCCTGTTTCTCTTGAAATACACTGCCTTTGTTTCGACTAATTTTGAAAATAAGGAAGAATCTAGTAAAATAACTCGTTACTAAGGTTGTTTTGGAAATATAAATTAACCCTTTAACATTCTGATTATTCTGTCAAATGTAATGCTTATTTGTTCACACTTTTGAATTAATCATGCATTATCTTGTAGCTCTCTCTCTCTCTCTGGTCAAGTATCCATGTACCTCCTCTACAGCAAGACACCTGTTCTTGCCTGTTTGTTACACCAACGTTTCATCATCTGACACAAGATCACCTCCTCCAATGCCCTCTGCACTCTCAAAGGTTCCTTGCAAAGTTACTTGGTGATCCTGCCAGGGCAGGTACCACTTAAAAAGCACCCAGTCCACACCGTAAAGTGGTTGGCATTTGGAAGGGCATCCAGCTGTAACAGCCATGTGAAAACTGACCTCGCTTGTGCTGGTGTCACATAAAAAGGACTCAGTCTACTGTGCTGCAGTGTGGTTGGTATTAGGAAGGGCATCTAGCTGTAAAAACCATGCCCAATTAGACACAGAAAACTGGTGCAGTTTTCTGCCTGGCCAGCCTGTCAAACCATCCAACCCATGCCAGCATGGCAAGCAGACAAACTATAATGATGATTATTATTATCTTAGAATGGGAAAAATGGAAACATTAAAACAACATTAGAACAGGAACTTTGCATTATAGAACCAGGGGTGGTGGCCTCAGGTGAAATGGTATCAAAAAGGTTCAAGAATTAAACTTGATTGATTCTTCAGTTAAGTAAATTTGGAATAAAATTTATAGAACAGCCTGAGTTCACCTGAAGGGAGGCAAGTTTTGGTATTTCAGAGTGGGCCTTTCTTTAGAAGAAATGAGTCCCCTCGCTAGCTCTTGTCAACCAGCATGCCTCTTGTGACTATTTCTATGATTTTAATCCAATAAATCATAAGTATCACACAAGAGACAGACTCAGAATCAACTAATAAAGGAGATATAACAACACCGAACAGCTTACCTTGCTAGTTGGTTGTGTACTTGAGCCAGAGCCCAACATGAACGTAATGATGGCACCGGGGATTCTTTTAAAAGCTCAATATTTAATTGTCGTAGCCACTCATTCCAGTCTTCTTTAGAAACCCGTCGAGCTGGCGTGAGGACCTGAAATTTGAAAACAGCTCAATTTTCATAATTAGAATTATTTTCCACTTATTTTAATATTCAAATGTTTCAAACCATACACATTACCAAAAAAGAAAATGACAATGAAAATGTGCATGTGAATTAATGATTAGCAAATCATTTTGATTGATTTCCTTCAATTAATAGAACGCAAGAATTTAAACATTTCTTGGACCCAGCAGTCAGTCAAGCCTAGCAATATGATGTCCACCAAATTGTAGACTGTGGAACCTGGTCAGAATAACAGACACTGGCTGCTAGTCGAGCAATTCTTGTGCAATATAATTCATACCTTACAGAGTTGTCTTACTTTTCCTGTGAATTCATGTTCGCTCTGACTTTGTAAATAAGTCCATGGACATATCTTAATTTATCATGCCTCATGCAGAACAGCTAAATCCTGGAAAGTTTCCCTTCACTTTTCAGTATTTCCTCTAATTAAATGAAATATTGCACATATCCATATCTGTCCTGGGTATGACTTAAAACTGCATCTGGTAATGGGAGCCTGGTTCAGGAGTTCCAGGGATTTGAGGAGGGTGAAACCCACCTCTTAGCTCCTGTAGTTTCAAGGTCTACTCTGACCTGGAGTAGTAGCACCTGTCAGAGTCCCACCTATGGGCGAATTAGTACAAACCACCAGGAGTGAAGGACCCTTAGCTGTTGTGACAGTATCCTTCTCCGGTGTAAAAATCTGCAATTTCATCTGATTACTGGCTATCTCATCGCGTGCGCAGAGAGAGAGTTTTTAGTTCAGTTTTCTGCAACTAAACCTACAAAACCCAAAAGTATGGTGATGATTTTGTTTTTTGTTACCTTCTGCAAATTGGTAAAAAATACATGTAATTTTTTGCTCATTGGTAACTCAGAAGTATTTTCAGCATTTGAATCTTTCCGTTTCCTCTGCCGTCGCCTAGTTAACAGTCCTTCAGGAGCTTCATCACCTAGGCCACCCTGAAAACACACAAAAAAATAAACTTCATAAAAACGATCAAATAATTTTAGTATAGAATAGCTATCTTTTATCTACAGTCAGTGGATTGTGACCATGCTGAGGCACTGCCTTGAAGGGTTTACAGGAACAAATCAACCGCAGTACTTTCTTTTAAGCCTAGTGTTTCTTCTATTTGTTTTTTTTTATGCTGAACCAATAATTTATGGGGATGTAAACAAACCAACACCAGTCGTCCAGTGGTGGGAGACAAACAACACACACATTTAGATAAACACAGAGACACAACAGGTTTCTTTCAATTTCTGACTACCAAATCCACTCACAAGGCTATAGGAGAGGACACTTGCTCAAGGCACTGAGCAGTGGGACCGAACGCAAGATCACATGGTTGGAAAGCAAACTTCACCTGCCCAGCCAGGCCCGTGCTTATGGCAGTCATCAGATTATTTGATAGAACCTTATCAAACTAACCAATTTTAATAACTTTTTTATTAAATGATGCAAATAATGTCGTGCCACTTTCCTTATCTCAAATAATACATCAAGTGTTGCCACCAATAAGGTAACAATTAGACAGGAATCTATTGCAGAACGGTGCCTGTACAATAAGCAATTACAAAATCTAAAGACAATTCTTACAAAAGTTGATGGGTCCAATATATAATAGAAATGTAGAAAACATGGTTCCATTATATACCAAGGATGTCCCAAGTAAATTAGTACAGCAGCAAATAGGGGTCGCAGCTAAGCCTGGAATTGTACTGTACTGGTGTCACATACAAATTGAAAAACTTACTTTGGTGATCTTGGTGAGAATAACTTCGAATCGTTGATGGACAATTTTGTGTCGAACCACTGTTTTGTTAACCATAGGTACAAACAGGAGGAATTTTTGTCCCAGCTGCAGCATCATAGAACACATAGTGTCCATAGTGGTAGGTATTAGTTCTGGGGTTGAATCAATGGTACGAACAAAAGAATGAACCAAGCGAGATGCAAAATCTGTCATGTCCAAATCTTCAGTGAAGACATCAACAGTTTCTAAAGCCATTCTGAAAAACAAAAGAAACAAATATGAGGAAACAATGGAGATTTCCAGATAAAGCTTAATTCAATCCCAGACAACTGAACTTGGTGAAATGTTTATTTAACAATCTAGGATAGTAGTAAGAGATAATGCAAACTTACTTGCGAACATTGAGAGGAACATCGTTAGAGTCAAACAATTTAATGATGTAGGGCAAAAGTACATGAAGGCAATCATCCAAACTGGAACCAAATAACTGGAGGACTTCAAGCAGTTGCAAAGTGTATTCTCTTTGTTTACTTGTATCATACATTAGTATACGTAAGATCTGAGGTACAATTTGTGGAAGATGAGGTTTTACTTCAGAGCCAACAGCATGCACTAACTGTTCCAACAATGACAGATATATATTCTGATCTTGACTTTTCATGGTCCAATTTTCCTGGAAAGAAAAACAAAGAAACATTACATTAGATTATATAATACAGACATTTTATTTATCTCAGTCATTGGATTGCAGATGTGCTGGGGCATCACCTTGAAGGGTTTTAGCTGAGCAAATCAACCCATTTTTTAGAGTCTAGTATTTTGTCTGTTGATATCTTTTGCCAAACTGCTAAGTTATGGAGACATAAACCAGTTGTCAAACAATGCTAAGGGAGAGAGAGACAAAGACAGACATGCGTACGCGTGCACACACACACATACACAAGGAGCTTGCTCAGATTTTCCGTCCACCAAATTCACTTACAAGACATTGCTCAGCTTGGGGCTATTAGAAGAGATTTACTCAAGGTGCCACACAGACTTACAACTGACATTAAAACCAATAAATTGAGAGCAAGTGGTGGTAGACAGAAGAGTAATTGGAGAGCTTGCACATCTATCAATCCTTCGTTATCCTGACATACTACCCAGGTGACAGGAGAATGCATGACTGACTGCAGTGGAGGGTGGTGGCAGGGAAACAGAATTTGTCCTTTCTACACATTCAGTTACACAGGAAATAAAAGGAGGAGCAATTGGCGATAACACGAGGAAGCAAGGACTGTTTATCCTCCCTGGCACTGGCAAACAAATAAATGGGAACAACAACACAAGATGGAGAAAACTCTAGTCTAGCTGGAAATACAGCCTCTCTGTGCTGGTGCCGAAATGCACTCATGACACTCTGTCAAGTGGTTGGAAAGGTTTCCAATAATAGAAACCATGCCAAATATATGGGATGTATAAAGGAGACAGAGGACAGTAACTGACCAGGAACTAATTTGGCCCATGGTTGACATAAAATGCACATGATCACACACGACTGATACCAAGGTTTACTTCATGAGCAAAGATTTATGGAGGGGGACATCCGTGTCTGTTGCATACTTGCTGACACCCAACAAATCCAAATCAGGACAGGCAGGCATGATTGCAGTAACAGTATGGGAAGGTGAGCTGGTCACATATCTTAAGTGTATCCATAGGTCTGGTCAGTCAGGGCTGACCAAGAGCTAAACAATAATTCTAATTTTGGCACAAGGCCAATAATTTTGAGGGGAAGGGGCAAGTCAATTACATAGACCCAGTACTCAACTGGAATTTATCTGGCATGCTAATAATAATAATAATAATAATAATTGCTGCGACTTTTTTCCAATATCTTACCTTAATTAGTTGAAAAATATCTCCCAGAAAGTTCCGCACGTGTTGTTTAGCAAAAGTGACTAAAAATCCAAGTTGCTGGAACATGAACTGTAACAAGAAATCAAAAGAAATTAATCAGACAACAGAATAATTTTCATTAGAAACAAATTAACACCAAAGCAAGAGTTTAAACATGGGAAACTAAAAATTTGGATACGTGAGTATTATTTCTGCAGTAGAAGACTGTCAACATTTTCTGACAAACCCCTTTCTGCTTAAATCAAGTGTGAACTCTTAGTATAAATAACACTTTTACTCTGGAAATCAGACATATCCACTAAACAAAAAAAAAAAGAAAGAGAAAAAAAACAAAAAGAAAATAAAGAAGTCATTAGCCTTTATTGTAGAAAGTGGTTTTATAGACTGATCTATCTTTCGTTGAGGAATGTAATGTTTGAAAGTATTTTTTTTGAGATATTTCAAGTTTATTGAGGTAATGTGAGTTGCAGGAAATACCAAGTCTATTTTTTGGTAGATATTTAAGATCAATTCCGGAATGAAGTGAAGATCATTGTCCACCTCTATGCATTTTATTCAAAATATGATTGTGAAAGAGTTAACTATCAAAGAGTGTATAAATGCTGTGAAGGATGCAATGCTGTACGACAGACCACAATGTCAGTAATTTAAACTTTTGTTTTCTCTCCAGAAAACCCGCCGTATACATGTTCTATAAATTGTATCAAAGGGTTGGTATCAGTGGTCCCAATATTGATGGGATTTTTGCCTCACTCTTGCTTGCTGCTCCCCCCCCCCCTTGTTGACCCCAGTCTTACTGACACTCCTCAGTCTAGCGAATTGATAACAGGTTCCACTCAATACATAAATATTGAAATTAACAAAAACCATCCCACTTCCATGAATATGGGGGAAAAGTGAGTAAAACTGGTGGAAATGTACATGAAATGAATAAAACAGAGATTCAGAACGGAATTACAAACCTCTTTCACGTTAACTTCAGCTTTGCGGGTGACTGTCACATATGCATTAACAATCTGGTCAAAGTAGGGTACATTTCTAGACCCAAGACTTTTGAATATGAATGAAATAGACTGGATGAGTAAAGAGTGGTCCGAACTAAAGCAAGCCTTACGCATTATCCTCATCAGTGCCGACACAACAACAGCAGGGTAGAAGTCTTCTAAGGAGGTTGGAGCACCCATCATTACTAAAAGTTCATTGGTACTGTAGTCAGCTACAACAAAGAAACCAGATTAGAATTATTAATACACGGATGTAAGGCTCTGCAAGCACAAAGGTAATGATGGTCCTAATAGGGATGCTGGCAATGATAATGAAGGGTAATTGTGAGAGGGAAGATGGAGTTAGTTTTTCCTTTCATCATCCTGTCATGCACCTGGATTCATCATCAGTAATGTTTTCTGGGATCATTAGGTGTTATGGGTCTTTCGAAGTCAAGTACCCTCACCCAGGTTTGATCAAAACCAAGGCTGTGTCCAGTTATCAAAAAATATAATGTATGGTCAGGAAAAAAAATTAAATAATATTAAACAATGTCTAATAATATTACTTTCATTTTCAGTGTGTCTGAGACAAACCTGGACATGTTTCAATATTATTCTGACCTTGTCAGTAAAGCGTTGTCTTCAATGTACTTGCTGTAAATAGTGATCTATTTTTCCATGCTAGCACTGATTAGACGAATGTATTAAGGTCTTCTATCATAGTTGGATGCCCTTCCTGTCACTGCTAGCCCTTACCTCTTTTCCATATTTCCCACATCTTTAAAAAATGTGAAAGTTAGCAACTTTCTGACTCCCACCAATTGTAAACACATACACCCCGACATAATGTAATATGTCGCTTTCCATGTTGTCATGGGTTGGATGATTTGACAGGAACTGGCAAACCAGACGGCTGTGCCAAGCCTGACTGCTTTGAAATGGTTTCAAATGCTGATTGCCTTTCCTAACACACAGGCAGTTTTCAGATTCCATCTACCATATCCACCCACAAAGCTTTAGTTGACCAAGGTCTATAGTACAGTAGAAGACACTTGCCCGAAGTGCTACACAGCGGGACTGAACCTGGAACCATGTTGTTAGGAAGCAAGCTTCTTACTACATGGCCATGCCTGTGCCCATATCAGTAAAAAATTCATAGATTCATTACAAGTAGAGGACATCATCGACTGAATAAATAAAATATGATTGGTTCTCACCCAGAGGAATTGATGTTTGTGAATCACTAGAAGACTTGTTAATCACAAACGAGTCAATTGAGGCTCCACTCAGCGTCAATCCAGATTCTTCTTTCATTCGACTCACATTTAATTTGTTTTTATGGGGATCCAATGCTCCCAGGATACCCAGCACACGTACAACCTGAAAATAACAAAAAGAAAAAAGAAAAATAAAGAAAAAGAACCCAATTAGCAATATCTCTAATTTTCAGCACAAATATAAAGGAATATTCAATATAGGAGCTGATAGTTACAGTTATTAACACAGACTTGCAGTTGTTAGTCTTTTCTAGCTCAATACTCACCACCAGCTTCTTTCAGTTTCTGTCAACCAAATCAAATTCATAAAGTTTTGGTTGGCTCAGAGCTATAGGCTGAAGGCACTTGCCCAACGTGTCATGCTGTGAGACTGAACCCAGAATCAAGTGGGTGAGAAGCAAGCTTCTTAACCATGCAGCCATGCTGGCACCTGTACTGTACTGAACCGGAACACATTGCCACTCACACTTTTTCTGCTCCCTGATGATAAAACAATGTCTTATGCATATTTTTTTAATCCTAAGAAAGATTTCCTGATGCATTATGGATAGTTCTAAGAAAAATAATGACCCTCTAAACATTCAGTACTCCCACAGTGCCCTTTTTGACATTTGCTACCCTCTAATGAGCTTACAATGGCCCCAACTGGGGTGCTACCACTGAAGAACTGCCAGCATAGATCAATCACTGACCCACAGCCCAGTTGTTGTCTATGATTCTGTTGTCTTTGATACACCTGAAGACCAATCCCTTACTCAATCCTGTCCATCATAACCACATCTCTGATTCACCCTCTGCCAATAATAACCCGCAACAATTCAAACTGAACACAAAACCTTGTACTTTCATCCTCATCCTCCAATCTAAGCAGGTCTAAGAAGTTTATGAACAGAACCTCCTCACCAGTTTAATTAATAAGAAAAAGCATGCAGAGATTCCATGTGTAGTAGTGATTTCACATTTGGTTACAAAATATCAATGCCAGAAAAAAAAAAAGACATGCATTTTGATAAGCAAACGTTCCAACTGAAGCCACTCTCCTTCAAACAATGTCATTAACCTGTACTTGTATTTTTACTATAATCTCCATTAAATGGTCTCTAAACTTGCATCTGCTATGTACCTTCCACTTACTGCTTTTCCCAGCACACCAGATATTTCAGACTTAATTTTTACAGCAAAAACAGATCAACTTACACACCAAAACAACTTTGCAGGACCAAAAGCTCCATGTAAAATGCAGCAGGATTTGGAAAGTGATGACATTTGAATATTTGCACAAATTTACACTATATTTCTATGCCCACCTGTATGCCAGAAAATATGATATTCACAACCGTACTAACCTCTCGTCTGACACTATGTGTCTGCTCTGTTTTCATGAAATTAAGAAGAATTCCCAATAGAGCAGGATATTTTTGGTAAGGCTCTACAACATAGCCAGTGCTCTCAATCAATTGGCCTAAAGTCCAAAGAGAAACCTGAAATAGAAAATATTTTAAGTTAATTTTTAAAATAAACTGCTAATTAGCAACACAATTCATTTACTTCCTAATTTAATCCACTTTGCAAAAAGTGCAATGGACAATAGTTTCCATCCATTCATCTTCTCTGCCCACCATTCCTGAGAGGACTGAGGGATACTCAGGCACTTCTTCCATAAGCTTTTATCAGAAGCAACTATCATTAGACTTTTTGGTTGGATTCCCAAACATGACCATCTGAAAGTATGGGTATTGTTCAACTATTTTGATCTTGGTCTGCCCTTAGGCCACCTGCTGGTTGACTCAGTTTGAAGAATCTGTCTTGAGATTCTTTCCTGCAACATTCTGATCACATGTCCATACATAGTACTACAGCAGTGAGTGCAGAATACAGAGATATAAATGCTCGACCTGGAAAAACACCCTGATCTTTGTGCTGTGCACCCTGTTACATAAGGTTACTCTAGAGAGCCTTTGGAGCGACCCCATTTCAGCTGCTTAGAGCAAACATCCTCTTTTGGGCATTACCCAACCTTCATGACCATAACTGAGGATAGACACGTAAACCAAAGTGAAGAAAGTGAGTTTGGTTTGTTTACTGAGCTCTTCTCTGGATCTGATGCAGGAGTGAGTGCATTACTGTGCCAGGACACCTACAGTTCTAGCATCCAATTCAGCCTCTTGCTTTCCATCATGCATGAACACAGCCCTGAGATATTTAAACTTTGCTTGTCTCAGTGATTTGTCCACCCATTAACAGAGTGTATTGGGAAGACTTTCTTGAGAGAATCAGTGTCAGTCTTCACAACACAAACTCTGCCATGCAGCACTTGGCACCAAACCCATTCACTGGATCCTGGAGATCATCATCTGATGAGCCCAGGAGGCACCGTTATCAGCTGATCAATCCTACACCCACTGATTGGGATACCACTTCCACAATGGCTGAGTAGATCAATCAAATATAGTCACCTTCTGTGGGATTCAATTATACACCATCTCATGAGACAATTCCAAATCATCCTTCATCTAAGAACCCTCATGTTATTTTTAGCCAACATTTTCTTTACTGGTTTCAGCCATAGGATTGATCTCAAACATGTAGTTAAATCCATTGACCCCAGTGTTTGACTGGTACATCATTTATAAACTCAGAGAGAGGAAAGGTCCAACCAGGGCTGAGATTTAACCCATTAGTATTCAAATTACTCTGTTAAATATAATGCTTATTTATTCCCATTGTAAAATAACATTATAGAGTAGGTGTGAGAGGCTGAATCTGGACACTTTGAACATAAAATAGGTAGAATATTTGGGCTGGTTTAAACGCTTAAAGGCTGAACATCAAGCATAACCCAATACCATATTGTTTTCTAATGTTCTACAGTTCCTTTTATAGACAGCCATTTGTTTAGTACATTTCCATTTATGTCATAAAATATTCCAAAAGTAATAGGATATTTCATTTAATAAAGTGAAATTTCATTTTTGTATTTGGTTTGCAAGATTCCTGATGTGAACTTATATGTTGAAACAAATTTTTTGTATCTTGGGAGGGTCATTATGCCAATAATAAACACATGCACTGGTTCTATTTTACTTCTTTATTGTTAGTCAATTGGTTTGGAATTTATCCAACTAACTAATCAATTGCTTGCTTAATTACTTGGTTAGTCAATCAGTTGTTAAAGTCCTTCCATTGCCATTTGCAACCTGATTGAGGACAGACCCTCTCTACTCCAAGTCTGCTTCAAAACTCTGACAACAGAATATCAAATTAAATAAACATTACTAGAGAATTAACACACACACACATTTACAACAGAAATTTCTTATGAAAAAAATTATATATTTACTTCTCTCTTCTCAACAGATGTAAGATCCTGTAAGGTGTTCAGAATAATAGGCAATAATTCATCAACCCACTTCCTCATCTCCAAACCACTGACCTAAAAAGAATAAACAAAAAAAAATTTAATCAGAAACATTACAGAATAATATTCTTTTTTAATATTTAACAACCTGGTAATAACAATTGTAGTAAATATGTAAGAAAAAGTCTGTTATTTAAAGGATCTTTATTCATTACTATCTTGAAGCAGAGAGGCAAACACTATTTCCAAATCTTGATCTTCAGTAGAAGTAAGAATATTTAGTCTATCATATTTGAAGAGACAAAAGGTTGATTTGACTTTTAATTAGGGAACAAAGAAACAGTGAAGGAGCTTCAATGTGGCTGTTCAACCTGTTAGTAATGTGATTTGAGGGAGATTTAGCTGCCATTTCTATCTTTAAAAAGAGAAGGAATATTGCATAATATAGACGGAGATCTCCTGTTTGAATAAATGATATATTCACAGTGAAATTGTCTTTGGTGCCAAGATTAGAGCTGACATGAGGCTAAACATCAACAAAGACAGTTAAGAGAAGAATTTAGGGAGAGAGAGAAAAGCAAAAAGTCAATTTTGAAAGATCTCACAGACATGTTCATCAAAAGAAGATCATTTAGAGAAGACATTATAATAGGAAAAGGACTGATAAAGCCAATATTAAAAGGTTGTGCAGCGCCGCCTGGACTGGCTTCCGTGCCGGTGGCACATAAAAAGCACCATCCAAATCGTGACTGATGCCAGCACCGCCTTGACTGGCTTCCATGCCGATGGCATGTAAAAAGCACCCACTACACTCACGGAGTGGTTGGCGTTAGGAAGGGCATCCAGCTGTAGAAACAATGCCAGATCTGACTGGAACCTGGTGCAGCCTTCTGGCTTCCCAGATCCCCGATCGAACCGTCCAACCCATACTAGCATGGAAAACGGACGTTAAACGATGATGATGATGATGTCACAACATTAAACTATACACGAGAAAACAGCAATAGTAATTGACACCAATACATAACTGGTGCCGAGCTCACTAACTTGAGGGACACACACTTGCATTTAATTAGCCCTAAACAATTTAGACATGCAACACAGGAGAGAGCTAAATACTGTTAAGAATTTAATACAATATTCTGCTTCGACTAATCCATAAAATAATAATCCTTTCTACTGGAAGCACAAGGTCTCAAATTTGGGGAAAGGGATTAAGTCGATTATATCAACCCCAGTGCATAACTGGTACTAATTTTATTGACCCTGCAAGGAAGAAAGGCAAAGTCAACCTTGGAGGAATTTGAACTCAGAATATACCGATGGACAGACAAGGTGTTAAAAAGCTGGATATGGTAACCTTTAGGAGAGAGAAACAAGAGTGCCTAATAATCAACATGGCAGTAAAGGTGACGCATTAGATACAAATAATTACAGAGGTATCAAGCTCTTGGAACAGGTAATGAAAGTCAGAGAGGGTCATAGCCCAACTAATTGGGGAGAGGGTCAGCCTAGACAAGATGCAGTGTGGGTTTGTGCCAGGGAAAAGCACCACTGATGCTATATTTCTGGTAAGACAGCTGCAGAAGAAATACCTAGCCAAAGATAAACCTCTGTACCTGGCTTTCGTTGACATGGAGAAAGCCTTTGACAGGGTCCCCCGATCCCTTATCTGGTGGTCAATGCGGAAACTAGGGATAGATGAATGGTTAGTGAGAGCTGTACAAGCCATGTACAGGGACACTGTCAGTAAGGTGAGGGTTGACAACGAGTACACTAAAGAATTCAGGGTAGAGGTAGGGGTCCACCAAGGTTCAGTCCTCAGCCCCCCCTATTTAACATAGTCCTCCAGGCAATAACAGAGAAATTCAAGACAGGATGCCCTTGGGAGCTCCTCTATGCTGATGACCTTTCTCTAATTGCTGAGTCACTATCAGAACTAGAGGAGCAATTTCAGGTGTGGAAGCAAGGATTAGAATTGAAGGGCCTTAGAATCAACCTAGCTAAAACCAAAGTCTTAGTAAGTAGGAAGGCAGACAAACCACAAATCCCTTCAGGTAGATGGCCCTGCTCGATCTGTAGAAAAGGTGTAGGTAGAAACTCTATAAAAATGTACCCAGTGTAGGCTATGGACACATAGGAGGTGCAGCAATATCAAAGGAAGGCTAACTGGGAAGACAGTTTTTGTTTGTGGCAGATGCTCAGGAGCAACAAACACTGAAAATGTGCAGAGAACAACTTCCACCACATTCCAGGGAGTAAAACTAGAAGTAGTTGATAGCTTCCGTTATCTAGGTGACCAAGTCAGTAGCGGGGTAGGGTGCACTGAAAGTGTAGCTGCTAGAATAAGAGCTCCTACTTCTGCTGGTGACAAAGGGCCTCTCGCTCAGAGTAAAAGGTAGACTGTATGACACATGTATACGAACAGCCATGCTACATGGCAGTGAAACATGGGCCGTGACTACTGAGGACATGCGTAAGCTTGCAAGGAATGAAGCCAGTATGCTCTGCTGGATGTGTAATGTCAGTGTGCATACACGACAGAGTGTAAGTACTTTGAGAGAAAAGTTGGACCTAAGAAGCATCAGATGTGGTGTGTAAGAAAGACGACTGCACTGATATGGTCATGAGGTAAGAATGGATGAGGATAGCTGTGTGAAAAAGTGTCACACCCTAGTGGTTGAGGGAACCTGTGGAAGAGGTAGACCCAGGAAGAACTGGGATGAGGTGGTGAAGTACAACCATCGAACATTAGGCTTCACTGAGACCTTTGGAAATATGCTGTGCTTAAGAAGACCCGGCAAGCCAAGTGAGACCATAACCCATGGCCTATGCCAGCTGTGTAACCAGCCCATTTGTGCGTACCTTTCTTTTATTGGGCACTAAACTCTGCTTGCGAAGACCTGTTGAGGTAATTGAAATCGAAATCAAATTCACTGACGTGGCCGATGACAGCACTGCCTGACTAGCATCCCTGCTAGTGGCACGTTAAAAGCACCTTCTGAGTGTGATCATTGCCAGGGCCGCTGACTGGCTCCCATGGCGGTGGCACGTAAAAAGCACCATTCGAGCGTGATTGTTACCAGTGTCACCTTGCTGGCACTTGTGCTGGTGGCACGTAAAAAGCACCATTCGAGCGTGATTGTTACCAGTGTCACCTTGCTGGCACTTGTGCTGGTGGCACGTAAAAAGCACCATTCGAGCGTGATTGTTACCAGTGTCACCTTGCTGGCACTTGTGCTGGTGGCACGTAAAAAGCACCATTCGAGCGTGATTGTTACCAGTGTCACCTTGCTGGCACTTGTGCTGGTGGCACGTAAAAAGCACCATTCGAGCGTGATTGTTACCAGTGTCACCTTGCTGGCACTTGTGTGCTGGTGGCACGTAAAAAGCACCATTCGAGCGTGATTGTTACCAGTGTCACCTTGCTGGCACTTGTGCTGGTGCACGTGAAAAACAACATTCGAGCGTGATTGTTACCAGTGTCACCTTGCTGGCACTTGTGCTGGTGGCACGTAAAAACACCATTCGAGCGTGATTGTTACCAGTGTCACCTTGCTGGCACTTGTGCTGGTGGCACGTGAAAAGCACCATTCGAGCGTGATTGTTACCAGTGTCACCTTGCTGGCACTTGTGCTGGTGGCACGTAAAAAACCACATTCGAGCGTGATTGTTACCAGTGTCACCTTGCTGGCACTTGTGCTGGTGGCACGTGAAAAGCACCATTCGAGCGTGATTGTTACCAGTGTCACCTTGCTGGCACTTGTGCTGGTGGCACGTGAAAAGCACCATTCGAGCGTGATTGTTACCAGTGTCACCTTGCTGGCACTTGTGCTGGTGGCACGTAAAAAGCACCATTCGAGCGTGATTGTTACCAGTGTCACCTTGCTGGCACTTGTGCTGGTGGCACGTAAAAAGCACCATTCGAGCGTGATTGTTACCAGTGTCACCTTGCTGGCACTTGTGCTGGTGGCACGTAAAAACACATTTGAGCGAGATCGTTACCATGTCACCTTGCTGGCACTTGTGCTGGCAGGTTGCACGTGAAAAGCACCATTCGAGCGTGATTGTTACCAGTGTCACCTTGCTGGCACTTGTGCTGGTGGCACGTGAAAAGCACCATTCGAGCGTGATTGTTACCAAGGTCATCACCTGCTGGCACTTGTGCTGGTGGCACGTAAAAAGCACCATTTGAGCGTGATTGTTACCAGTGTCACCTTGCTGGCACTTGTGCTGGTGGCACGTGAAAAGCACCATTCGAGCGTGATTGTTACCAGTGTCACCTTGCTGGCACTTGTGCTGGTGGCACGTGAAAAGCAACATTCGAGCGTGATTGTTACCAGTGTCACCTTGCTGGCACTTGTGCTGGTGGCACGTGAAAAGCACCATTCGAGCGTGATTGTTACCAGTGTCACCTTGCTGGCACTTGTGCTGGTGGCACGTGAAAAGCACCATTCGAGCGTGATTGTTACCAGTGTCACCTTGCTGGCACTTGTGCTGGTGGCACGTAAAAAGCACCATTTGAGCGTGATTGTTACCAGTGTCACCTTGCTGGCACTTGTGCTGGTGGCACGTGAAAAGCACCATTCGAGCGTGATTGTTACCAGTGTCACCTTGCTGGCACTTGTGCTGGTGGCACGTGAAAAGCACCATTCGAGCGTGATTGTTACCAGTGTCACCTTGCTGGCACTTGTGCTGGTGGCACGTGAAAAGCACCATTCGAGCGTGATTGTTACCAGTGTCACCTTGCTGGCACTTGTGCTGGTGGCACGTGAAAGCACCATTCGAGCGTGATTGTTACCAGTGTCACCTTGCTGGCACTTGTGCTGGTGGCACGTGAAAAGCACCATTCGAGCGTGATTGTTACCAGTGTCACCTTGCTGGCACTTGTGCTGGTGGCACGTGAAAAGCACCATTCGAGCGTGATTGTTACCAGTGTCACCTTGCTGGCACTTGTGCTGGTGGCACGTGAAAAGCACCATTCGAGCGTGATTGTTACCAGTGTCACCTTGCTGGCACTTGTGCTGGTGGCACGTGAAAAGCACCATTCGAGCGTGATTGTTACCAGTGTCACCTTGCTGGCACTTGTGCTGGTGGCACGTGAAAAGCACCATTCGAGCGTGATTGTTACCAGTGTCACCTTGCTGGCACTTGTGCTGGTGGCACGTGAAAAGCACCATTTGAGCGTGATTGTTACCAGTGTCACCTTGCTGGCACTTGTGCTGGTGGCACGTGAAAAGCACCATTCGAGCGTGATTGTTACCAGTGTCACCTTGCTGGCACTTGTGCTGGTGGCACGTGAAAAGCACCATTCGAGCGTGATTGTTACCAGTGTCACCTTGCTGGCACTTGTGCTGGTGGCACGTGAAAAGCACCATTCGAGCCGTGATTGTTACCAGTGTCACCTTGCTGGCACTTGTGCTGGTGGCACGTGAAAAGCACCATTCGAGCGTGATTGTTACCAGTGTCACCTTGCTGGCACTTGTGCTGGTGGCACGTAAAAAGCACCATTCGAGCGTGATTGTTACCAGTGTCACCTTGCTGGCACTTGTGCTGGTGGCACGTGAAAAGCACCATTCGAGCGTGATTGTTACCAGTGTCACCTTGCTGGCACTTGTGCTGGTGGCACGTGAAAAGCACCATTCGAGCGTGATTGTTACCAGTGTCACCTGCTGGCACTTGTGCTGGTGGCACGTGAAAAGCACCATTCGAGCGTGATTGTTACCAGTGTCCCTTGTCTGGCACTTGTGCTGGTGGCACGTGAAAAGCACCATTCGAGCGTGATTGTTACCAGTGTCACCTTGCTGGCACTTGTGCTGGTGGGACGTAAAAAGCACCATTCGAGCGTGATTGTTACCAGTGTCACCTTGCTGGCACTTGTGCTGGTGGCACGTGAAAAGCACCATTCGAGCGTGATTGTTACCAGTGTCACCTTGCTGGCACTTGTGCTGGTGGCACGTGAAAATCACCATTCGAGCGTGATTGTTACCAGTGTCACCTTGCTGGCACTTGTGCTGGTGGCACGTGAAAAGCACCATTCGAGCGTGATTGTTACCAGTGTCACCTTGCTGGCACTTGTGCTGGTGGCACGTAAAAAGCACCATTCGAGCGTGATTGTTACCAGTGTCACCTTGCTGGCACTTGTGCTGGTGGTACGTGAAAAGCACCATTCGAGCGTGATTGTTATACCAGTGTCACCTTGCTGGCACTTGTGTGTGGCACGTGAAAAGCACCATTCGAGCGTGATGGTTACACAGTGTCACCTTGCTGGCACTTGTGCTGGTGGCACATGAAAAGCACCATTCGAGCGTGATTGTTACCAGTGTCACCTTGCTGGCACTTGTGCTGGTGGCACGTGAAAAGCACATTCGAGCGTGATTGTTACCAGTGTCACCTTGCTGGCACTTGTGCTGGTGGCACGTGAAAAGCACCATTTGAGCGTGATTGTTACCAGTGTCACCTTGCTGGCACCTGTGCTGGTGGCACGTGAAAAGCACCATTCGAGCGTGATTGTTACCAGTGTCACCTTGCTGGCACTTGTGCTGGTGGCACGTGAAAAGCACCATTTGAGCGTGATTGTTACCAGTGTCACCTTGCTGGCACTTGTGCTGGTGGCACGTGAAAAGCACCATTCGAGCGTGATTGTTACCAGTGTCACCTTGCTGGCACTTGTGCTGGTGGCACGTGAAAAGCACCATTCGAGCGTGATTGTTACCAGTGTCACCTTGCTGGCACTTGTGCTGGTGGCACGTAAAAAGCACCATTCGAGCGTGATTGTTACCAGTGTCACCTTGCTGGCACTTGTGCTGGTGGCACGTGAAAAGCACCATTCGAGCGTGATTGTTACCAGTGTCACCTTGCTGGCACTTGTGCTGGTGGCACGTGAAAAGCACCATTCGAGCGTGATTGTTACCAGTGTCACCTTGCTGGCACTTGTGCTGGTGGCACGTGAAAAGCACCATTCGAGCGTGATTGTTACCAGTGTCACCTTGCTGGCACTTGTGCCGGTGGCACGTGAAAAGCACCATTTGAGCGTGATTGTTACCAGTGTCACCTTGCTGGCACTTGTGCTGGTGGCACGTAAAAAGCACCATTCGAGCGTGATTGTTACCAGTGTCACCTTGCTGGCACTTGTGCTGGTGGCACGTGAAAAGCACCATTCGAGCGTGATTGTTACCAGTGTCACCTTGCTGGCACTTGTGCTGGTGGCACGTGAAAAGCACCATTCGAGCGTGATTGTTACCAGTGTCACCTTGCTGGCACTTGTGCTGGTGGCACGTGAAAAACAACATTCAAGCGAGGTCGTTGCCAATGCCATTGGACTGGCTCCTGTGCAGGTTGCACGTAAAAAGCACCATTCGAGCGTGATTGTTACCAGTGTCACCTTGCTGGCACTTGTGCTGGTGGCACGTGAAAAACAACATTCAAGCGAGGTCGTTGCCAATGCCATTGGACTGGCTCCTGTGCAGGTTGCACGTAAAAAACATCATTTGAGCGTGGTTGTTGCCAGTACTGCCTGACTGGCCCTCATGCCAGTGGCACGTAAAAGTACCTATTACACTCTTGGAGTGGTTGGCCTTAGGAAGGGCATCCAGCTGTAGAAACTCGACCAGATCAGATTGGAGCCTGGTGCACCCATCTGGCTCGCCAATCCTCAGTCAAACCATCCAACCCATGCCAGCATGGAAAGTGGATGTTGAATGATGATGATGATGATGCAGTGCCAGGAAATCAAGATATCATGAAAGAAAGAGAAAAGATTGATAAATATAGAGAGCCGAGAATTGAGATTGGCTCTCATCGTTGCCACATCTTGGCAAACATAAAGTTTGTCCTTGTTGTCATCGGAGCATGAAGTTCAATACCACTCAACCTGAACAAACATCAGGAAACTTTAGAAAGACCCTACAATCTAGATGTTTTGCAAAAATTGGCATTATTTGGAACTGCAGGCATATTGCGTAAAGTAGTGTTTGTCTGAGATCCCTGCAGTGACTTGACAGACAGTACAAACCCCTGCTAGACACAATATCTTCAATCAACAACATCACGATATTGGATACCATGGGACATCTTAAATAATAATGATGATGATAATTGAAAAAAAAAAATTAGAAACAGAGTTTAGTTAGAGAGCTGAAGAAACTGTGAAAGACTAAAACAACAATTATTTCTGTAGTAATTGGTGTACATGGCACAACACCCAAAATGCTACAAAGAAAAAAACATCAAGGAAAATATTGGAACGGAGACTCACAGTGTCAAGCTGCAGGAAAGTTCTGCAAGAATCCTAAGAAAGGTTCTTTAGATTTCAAGAGACTTGTCACCAAAACTCAACATATTATATCGTGCTAATTAAGTTAGCATGTACTAACATGATAACTATTTTAAATTTTAGCACAAGGCCAGCAATTTTTGAGGCGTAGAGCAAGTTGATTACATCAACTTCGCAGTACTTGACTGGTCCTTCATTCTGCCAGATTGCCACCTTAATAATAATAATAATAATGGTTTCAAATTTTAGCAAAAGGCCAGCAGGTTTGGGAGAGGGACTAAGTTGATTAAATCGACCCCAGTATATGACTGGTGCTCATTTTATCAACCCTGAAAGAATGAAAGGCAAAGCCAACCTCAGCAGAATTTGAACACAGAACATAAAGACACACAAAATGCCACTTAGCATTTTTGCCCAGCAATGCTAACGATTCTGCCAACTTGCTGCTGCCTTTCAGCCAGAAGTAATATTACTCGGTAATTTGTCTGATGCTTTACTGACTGTCAATTCCACCCCAAAGAAAATAGTGTTTCTTTTGAAAATAAGCCTTACCTCAGCTTGTTCTCCAATGGCTGCTAATACACTGATTGTGACACCAGGATGTGGATCTGGTTCTTTTAACTTGGGAATCAATACCTTCAGATTTGGAAAAAAATTAGAAAAGTGGAGTGAATTCAATCTAGAAAATATGTGACAAGCAATATAAACAGTGATGACATCATTGCAATGTAATCCCAAGTAAATGTTTATAATTACACAGAGATGGCCGAATGGTGAAGAAGCTTACTTTCCAACCACACAGTTTTGGGATCTGTCCCACTGTGTGGCACTTGCGGCAAGCATCTTCTATTAAAGTCCCAAGTGGACCAAAGCCTTGGGAGTAGATTTGCTAGATGGAAACTGAAAGAAGCCTGTCATAGATATGTGTGTGTCTTTCCCAGGGTTGATATCGCATGTTAGTTATAAATGGACATCATCCATCACACAGGTGATGTCTCTAATCTTCTATGGAAACATGTCAGGCCATGGGGAAAATATCAATTAGATGAGGATTGGCATCAGGCCATAAGCAATCTGTCTCAATAAATTTTATCTGACCCAAGTGGATATTGAAACAATGATGATGAATTACATTAATAATTGTTTTACTGATGATGATGATCAGATATGTCCACTCAAAATTTCATTTATGAAACTTTTCCTTTTTTCAAGCTATGTCAAAATTTCTGATTCTAGTTTTTGGTAGATATTTAACATCATTATTGCAACAACCATGAAATTTAATTTTGTACTTAAAGGATTAAAATTTGGCTTGAATGGACATTTACCATGGTTACATAGGAATTTAAATTATGAAAATAACTTACTGGCAGAATAACTTCCCACCAGACACAAGCCATTTATTATAAAGGTGGAATATGGTGAAAGTTAACCACAATTCCTGGTCATCATTTTATCAATTCCATAACCACCAGTGAAACTTGAATTCAGTACAAAGAACTATCAATGCAAGATATTTAAGTCAAATGCTTTCTTTTTGTTTTTTCTAGTGTTGCATTAATTTTCCCAACTTTTCATGAATGATTTTGTTGTTGTTACAATTGCAAGCCGTTCCTACAACTTCCTATGAAGAGGTGATAGAATGTGATAGCAGGGATTTATGGTGCATTTACTGGTTGAGAGCATCTGGTAATATCTGCTCCATAAGTAAAATGACCCCTTTTTTTTTACCATATTTCTATTGAAATACACAGCCTTTGTCTTATCTAATTTCGAAAAGAATAAGGGACTTAGTAAAACAACTTTTTAAACAAGTGTTCAGAACATAAATTAACATGAAACTTTGATGGGAGCTTTTAATTTAGATCACTTTAAAATAGGAAGCTTGTAGAATAGAACCTGGGGTGACCCCAGGCAAGTTGGTATCAAAACAGTTAAAGATACATAAATGGTAAGGGAAATGATTTTTTTTAATGATGTCATCAAATCTATTGTCTTAAAGGAAAAAATAATTTGTAAAACCTTGAGAATGGGTTCTGCATATGGTCTGATTAAGCGAGAAGCATTGGAGGCGAGATGACCAAGCACACGAGCAGCCTGTTCCTTGCTACGACCCACTCCACTGTGTTCAAGTTCAGTCAAAATCTACAAGACAATTCAAATACTTTACAAAGATGACCAAAGTATGCAAATCTTGATAACATTTAATCAAGAGAAAAAAAAAAGGCATTTTTAAAATTTTAAAAGTGAATCTGTAAAATTGGATAAATTAATAAGACTTGAAAAAAGAATATGGATGTTTGCAACAAAGAGCTTCATATCTGGAAGGAAAAAGTTTTTTTTTTTCACTGTATTGTATTAGTTAAACTAAGTAAGATGGATAGTGATCACAACCTTTACAAGCTTTGGTACACTGAAAGGATGGTTAGGTACGGTTTATGCAGTTACTGATTCTATTTAACAATAACATCAAAATCTAAAGTTTCAGTTTAATGTAAATTAATATTTTATTCAAGTGCAACAGTACAAGCTAATGTAACATATTGTTTTACGTGAATAAAGTATTAATTTACATTAAATTAAACTTCCTTCATGTCTGAAGCTTGGTCATGGTTGGAATATCTTTGATTATAAAGCTGCATGATCAGAGTTGAGCTGGAGTTCCACAATAATTGGCAGCAAAAATAGGTTGGATAGCAGAGAAGTAGAGCGAGTACTGTCTGTCATAGAGTATTTGACACAAGAAACTGTTGCATATCAGAGAAGCAAGGCCCACAGCTGGGCTCACCATGAGTTGTTTGGTCAACTACCTGGTGTGAGAGGTCATTCAGTCAGAACTGGTCTGGAGATACACAACACCAGCAATAACAAGAAATATGATAACAAAATAAAAATACTATACAATTGATAAAAGAGTATTTTTTTTCACCTGGATTAATGTTTTTCTTAATGTTGGCATAATATATGCAGGATTTCTGTTGCTAAGACGACCAATTATGCATATAGCAAGCTCCCGTATCTCAAAGACTTCATCATTGAGAACAACAAAAAGAGCATTCAGGTTTTCGGCTTGAGCAAGATGTGGGTCAAAACGCTCATCTAGCACAGAAAGAACACAATAGCGGATCTCTGGCTCTGAAAAAATGGAACAGAATACAAAATCATAAAAGTATTCAATATATTTTAAACATCATTAATAATAAAATAATAACAATAGAAATAAAACCCTGAAATGACTGCCTTTGTGTCCCTATAGAAATAAACAAAAGGGCTCATCAGCAAAGCTGGGAGTTTAAAATAGTCGTGAAATGGATATCCCGTGTGATATGGCTTAACATCAGCAGGTAGGCTGCACTACTAACAATACTCTGCCAAATCGCTGCTCTAATAATAATGGCTTCAAATTTTCATACAAGGTTGGCAATTTTAGTGGTGAGTGGGAAAGTTGATTACATCAACCCCGGTACTCAACTGGTGCTTATTTTATTGACTCTGAAACAATGAAAGAATGAAATTAACCTTAATGGAATTTGAATTCAGAATAGGAAAAACCGGAAGAAATGCTGCTAAGCATTTTACTTGATGCACTGACAATTCTTCCTGCTTGCCACATTTGTCTTAATAATAGACAAGTCCTCCGAAACTAAAAATGACTTGTATACATATAAGGAAGGAAGGAAGGAAGGAAGGAGAGAGAGAGAGAGAGAGAGAGAGAGAGAGAGAGAGAGAGAGACCATAGTTAAAAAAAGGTACTAAAATATGTCTGTCACAGAAAACTAAAGACATATAATTGCTGGGTTCTTTGTTCATCTGCTTCATTATGAAATGGAAATATTAAATAGGGATGCTTACCTGGATCTGTGATACCAACTATCAGTAATTTTTTCAAAACATCAGCCACTGTGTTCATTGTCTTCATACTATGCTTCTGTTGACCTTCAAGAGCCTAATACAATATAAAGAAATAAAAGAACCTAAAACAAAATAGTAACACAATTCTTTCCACTATAGGCACAAGGCTTGACATTTTAAGGGAGGGAGCTGGCTGATTACAGTGACCCCAGTACACAACAGGTACCTATTTCATTGACCCTGAAAGGATGAAAGGCAAAGTTGACGAGGGTAGGACCTCAACTCAGAAGGTAAAGATGGCCAAATTACGGCTAAGCATTTTCTTGGCATGCTAACAATTCTACTATCTTATGCCTTGATAATAATGATTTTAAATTTTGACACAAGGCCATCAGTTTTTGAGAGGGGAGGGGGGAAGTAGATTACATTGATCCTAGCACTCAACAGGTCAAAGGGTGCATTGAAATGTTGGCCAAGTATGTAGCTAACAGAAAAGCAGTATGAACACAAGCCAGAGATGGACAGAAAATGGGATTTCCCCATAAAGACTGACCATACTCCTGAAGCCAGAAGAACCAGACATTATTATAGAGGACAAAATAAACAAACAGTACAAGATGATAAATTTTGCAACTCCTTGGAAAAGATTAAGAATTATCAGGATCTAGCTAGAGAGATGAGGAGACTGTGAAAGACCAAGGCATCACCCAAATTGCTTCCTAAAAGACTGAAAGAAATTGGAATTGAAACTTGCATTAGATATCATTATCATTTCACTTCTGATTCTTTCCAATAGCATTATCATTTTTTTTTTTGGGGGGGGGGGGGGATTCACAACTTGTCATTTAAATCATTATATTTACAGACTGAAGCCACTGCTGCAGCTGGTCTGGCCAATAAAGCTCACGGGTAGCAGAGAATATTTTGTGGCTTTAATAATGTGGATCATTACAAAATGGAGAAATATTACTTTGCCTGGAAACCAATCTGACCTTCATGAGCTTTAATATCCTTCACACTCTGTCTTAAACAAAGCAGGGAGCATTTGATAGTGTAGCCCTAGATATGCATCTGGTAAAAAAAACTAAAAAGAGGAGTAGTGGTCATGGTTGCAGGAAAGGCTTGTGGAACAACAGGTATCTGTTCCTATAATCCCCTGCTGTACATACTTCAGTAACATGGAGGTTCATCCTGTTTAAAACTATCAAATAATAAAAATCATTATTCATCTTAGCATGGAAAGAAAAAATGGAAATGAGAAGAAATTTACTCACAGTTAACAATGGAATCAAAAGCCTTGCACATGTACGTATTGCTTCAGATCGGATTTTCTTGGATCGGCTGCACAAGTAATTCTCCGCACAATGCAACACAAATTGAGTGAGAGAATGACCTAACGAGGACAGAGAGGAGAAACAGCGAAGATGTAGGAGACAACAAACCAACAAATTTAAAAAGTCCCACCAACTGTGGAAACATTAATTTTAATCATTTTCATAAATGATATTAAAGATAAAACACTGACTTTCTGGATATTGATCAAGAACCTCTCCTAATTTGTACTAATCTGGGAGCAGGAACTTCGAATTCTGGCAACCAGCAGATTAGTTTACTGGTACCTTGCACATACCAGTTTTTTTCATAGTAAAGTACTAATAAACTTGTATAATTTATGCTAATGTACAGGTGCCTATTTTACATTCAATTATTTAAGTAAATTTAATACTTCTTAAATTTTGAGGCAACTGCTCCTGGTTTGAAAAAAGTTATTTGGAAAGGTTTTGGAACTAAAAGATTTCAGAACGTTGATGTTTTTATGTGTACATCATCAGTTAACTATTTCTCTTGTACATTATTGGTATATGATGGTTAAGAAATATATTTTCATAATTTCCAATCTGTTTTTGCATGTTTGCAGGGGTTGAAAAAGTCTTCTCCAAACTCACATCTCACTACTCGTGGCAGTTTTTCACCAAGTCACACCCACAATGTATCTCTTTTATACATTTGAATTTATTTTATGAGCATAGAAATTATTTTTAATATACTGATATTACATTTATGCTTTTGCTACATCCCTGTTGAAATATAACTTTGGCTCAAATAATTTTGAAAATAATAATGAATTCAGTAAAATAACTTTTTCATTATTAAGCTGGTGCTTTGAATATAAATTAATATGAAATTTTAATGGTAGGTTTTAATTAAGATGATTTAAAGACATGGAATTTGTATCACAGAACCAAGCACAGATTCAGGCGAGTTGGTGCCAAAAATGTTTAATTTCCTTTACCTATAGGATAAACAACATACATGTTTGTGCATATATTCTCATTTTGGAGGGAAAATTACTCTTTGACCACAAATTAAAGATAGCTATTAGTTGTGGTCAAATAAACCTGTTAATTTTCATACAGCACTTATAACTCTTAAATAAGACTACAACATTTAAAAACAAATGTTTTCAGTTATTGCCTTGAACAGAAGAAATGAATTTGGTTTACCTTCAAAATCAAAACTACCCAGAGTTGAGAGTGCCAATGTAATACTAGTGTCATCTTGTGAATCACTACCAGCTGGAAAAGTAAATAAATATACAATCAGTAAATAATAATGCATCTCTCACACACACACACACACACACAGGTAACATTAGTTTCTTTTATCAAGGCCAATTCACCACCTTCAATACGAAATGCAAACTTCTAACAAGAACTTCTCTCCTCTGCCACCAGTACATGAATTATAACTACATCTAATTGAATGAAATTAAACTTTATATAATTTCTTATATTTTAATAATGTTTCTATGGAAATACAATCTGACTGTTTAATGTTGACATGTAGACCAAAAAAACCCAACAGCCTGTATTCTTTCCCAGTGTTGTGATGTTCCTGGATTATACTTTTAAGTCATGTATTGCAATTAGGAACGTTTCATGCAGTAGAAGGCAAGCCTCTTACTTTCTGCTTCTCCCCTTGCTTGCTAAACCTTGATCCTGTTGCTTAGCTTCCTTTCTAGTTATATACTTCTCCGCTGCCCCCATTCTTCCAGTCTCTTTGCTTTTATGGCTCTATCTCATCACCTGCAGTTTTGCTTCAGCCACAAATATGGTCTGTAGTCCTCAGTAGGTCATCTTGTAGGAACTGTGCTACACATGTCCATCTCCTTTTTGTTAAGTGCTTCACTCTAGTACTTATACTAAATATATTCCAAAACTCTGAAAAGTCCATTGGAATAGCCAAAAGATAAAAAAAAATGTGCTTATTGTTTTCCCCTTACTGTAAACCAAGTGTTTCATGCGAGAATGCTTAGAACACTGCAGGAGAAACTGTTAGATGCTATTTTACAGTTTTTTGCAAGGTATCTTGTCAGCAAGGCAGCCTGAAGCAAACAGACTAATGCGTAACTTACTAAGAGTCTACCATAACGGCCACAGCAGATTTTGAACTCCTGATCATCGGATCATTAATCCAGTTATTTTATCCTTAATTCACAGTCTCTACAATTATCAGGAATCTATAAAAATAAAAAATGATTTTTAATTACACAGGTTGCTGGATACATCCTCGCCACCACCACCACCATTTTAATGTCTATTTTCCATGATGGCATGGGTCGGGCAGGTTAACAAGCCAGAAAAATGCACCAGGCTCCAAATGTCTGTACTGGCATGGTTTCTACAACTAGATGCCTTTCCTAAAGCCAACCCCTTTACAGAGTGGACTGGTTGCTTTCTACAATGGCACCAACAAGGTCACCAAGTAACTTGCAAGACAAGACCTCCTCAAATGAAGGGAAAGTAGTGTTGAGGGAGTACCAGGTGATGAGAGGTTAAAGTATGACTGAGGGACAGAAACGGGTGTTTTGCTGTAGAGGAGACACGTGGCTACCAGAGAGAGAAAGAGAAGATGGTGAAGCTGTGTCAAGGAATACTCCAAGTTACAGGAAGGTGTATATAGGTAGTACAAAGGACTGGGTAAGGTGAGTGCAAAAGTAAGATCTTGAGAATGCGAAAGGAGAGTGAAGGGAAGAAGGGAAACAGACCGAGAGGAGAAGAAAGGTAGAAGAAAGGGACTGCAGCCCTGAAATAGGAAATAGTTTTAATGAGAACATGGATTATAAAAACCAGGGTCTGCTTACCAGACGACCCAATGGGTAAATTCTTGGGAGCACCAGGATGCTGAAGTGGTCGACCAATCAGAATCAAGGACAACATCCTAAGTAACCCATCTTGGATATCTTTCTTCATCTGGGGGATATAGGTAGCCAGATCCCGCAGTGCGGCTGTCAATGCAGGACTGATGGAGAAAGGAAAAGATGAATTAACAAAATAAGATGAAAATGATTAAAAAATAAAAAAGCAAAACAAAGGAAATATCACTTTGACTAAGTACAAGGTCGATATTAAAACAAGAAACAAAAGAATAATTTGATTTATGGTATTTTCTTTAGTGACTCCCCCTCCCATGCACTATAGAAGAGAGGGCAAAATACATATCCTCCCTAAAGCACCAAATTAAAAAGAAAAAAAAACCCCACAAGATCTCAAGTCTTGCAGATATATCCTAGCCTCTCCATGACCATCACCATTTAATATTCACTTTTCCATGTTCACATGGGTCAGATGGAATTTGCTGAGGCAGATTTTATACAGCTGGATGCCTTTCTTGCTAACAACATTTACCTGTTTCCAAACCTGGTGATATTTGCCATGGACACTTGCTTACAACTATCATGTGATGTCAAAACATGGGTGCACACCCACACACATAAATGACAAGCTTCTTTCAGTTTCCATCAACCAAATCTACTCACAAGGCTGTGGTTGGCCTGAGGCTATATAGTAGAAGACACTTACCCAAGGTGCTGCATAATGCAACTGAACTTGAGACCACATGGTTGAGAAACAAGAATCTTAACCACACCACACAAGCATACTGGTACTATACTTGCCATCCATACCACTACTCAAACAACAACAACAATAAAAAAAAAAGAAACTATAACATTCTAAGATGACCATAAATAAGAGAATACACAGAGTCCCAGAATGACTGGTCCAAAGCAAGAACAACCAACATTTCAGTAGGTTAGAAATGTCATTAAATCATTTAAGCGTTTACCTTAAACCTGTGAACAGCATGGAGTCCAAGATGTCCTTCATGTCACGAGCAATTGAAGTCTCCAAAGCTCTCCCCAACATGCTGATACAGGTAAAAACAGAAGGTTCCACAGAGATAGCTTTCTGTTTCCTGAAAGACAAAATACTTTTTAATTAGATTTATCTAATGACAATTAAAAGCAATGAAACAAACCAAATAATCTTCCAGTTTTCTTTCTAATTTTTATAAGTACATCAGAATAAAATAAAAGGGGAAACTTGATATTTTAATAAAAACAGGTGAGATGAAAATAAAATAAAAATAAAATTCACTGCAGAAAAAAAGCTATTTTGTTACAGTTTAATGATGGTCAACTGAGTTTTGGATCATTATCATTTAAGCATCCACATTTCACGCTGGCATGGATTGGACAGTATAACAGAGCCCTTGACCCATCAGGAATCACTGCTAAAATGCTTAAAATATATGGTGGTGAGGGTTGTGGTCTAGTAATATTGTAAATCAGGTAGTTCACGAAGGAGTCATACCCAATGACTGGCATAGCAGCATCATAGTCAACTGCTACAAAGGTAAAGGTAATGTTTTAGATAGAAATAACAACAAGGGTATCAAACTGCTGGATTAAGTGATGAAGGTCACGGAGAGGATCATAGCCCAACTAATTAGGGAGAGAGTCTGCTTAGATGAGATGCAGTTCAGTTTTGTGCCAAGGAAAAGCACCACTGATGCTATATTTCTGGTAAGCAACTGCAGGAGCAATACCTAGCCAAAGATAAACTGCTGTACTTGACTTTTGTTGACTTGGAGAAAGCCTTTGACAGTGTCCCCCGATCCCTTATCTGGTAGCTGATGCAGAAACTAGGATAGACAAGTGAGTGGTTAAAAAGAGCTGTACAGGCCCTGTACAGGGATGCTATCAGTAAGGTATGGGTCGGCAACGAGTATAGTGAAGAATTCCAGGTAGAAGTAAGGGTTCACAAGGATCAGACCTCAGCCCCTTCTTATTCATCATAGTCCTCCAAGCAATAACAGAGGAATTCAAGACAGGCTTCCCTTGGCAGCTCCTCTATGCTGATGACCTTGCTCTCATAGTTGAATCACTACCAGAACTAGAGAAGAAATTTCAGGCGCAGAAGCAAGGTCTAGAATCGAAGGGCCTTAGAGTCAAAGTTGCAAAAACCAAAGTCCTAGTAAGTAGGAAGGTGAACTAATATTTTGGTGTATTGTAGAAATATAACCCTAGTTGAGAAGCATTGAATTAAAGAATCCCTGGAGTTGATGGTATAAAAGACACACCCCAATTTCAGTGAAGCATACTCAGGTAAAACAGTTATGCCTTAAGGTGAGTAACAAAGGTTCAGTGAAGGCGCTTAGCAGTTAGGATATTTGGTTCATGATTATAAGGTTGTTAAGTTTGATACTTGAGAGCACATTGTGCTCCTGGGGAAGATGTCATTCCACTTTGCTCCAGTCCACTCAGCTGGCACAAATGTGCTTTACCTAGGGTAAAGGTCTGTATATCTGTGTAGTTAACTTCATGAGCAGACTGTTCTGTTAACTGGATCAACTGGGATACTTATCGCAATCAACAGAGTGCCAGAAAATAGGCTCAATTTTGCATATAGGACAGGGAGAAATTTTTGGAGGTCTTTTTGGAAGAAAAATTGCATCTTTTAACCATCAAATACAATATATAAAATACATTCCAAAACAAAAAGAGACTTAAAATGAAAAATGTTTTTTATTTACTTTTGTGGTAAATCTTTAGGTGGTAGAGCACTTCTCACAAATTCCATGATCCGATTGCAAAAGCTGAAGATGTTATCCTTCACAGCAACTGCCAGGAGACCCACTGCTTGGAATGCTGCAGCTCTTTCTTTATCACGCCGCAAAGCATTAAGCAAGTATACGATGGTGTCTCGAAGGTATCTGGAGAAAAAACAGAAAAACCTCACAGTTTCTAAATATTTTTAATCATCATCATCATTTAACATTCCATCTTATTGATGGAAAAACAAAACTCAGAACTATAACAAAAACAACCAGTGCTGTCACAACCACCTTTACGACCATAATGAATATTTTAATTATGCAAAAATGTCACCATTGAACAGCTCAATGGAATGTTCCCTTAAAAACTGAAGTCTCCAGAGTTGAATAAAGTCACAGGGGCTGCACAACATCAACTGTAAATTTATTTTAAAATTAAAAGAATATAAATTTAAACTTTTAGCATTTACAATATTCTGTCAAATGTAGTGTTTATTTATTCACATTGTTTAGAATTAATCATGCATCATCTCATAGCTTTGAAATTTCAATGATGTGATTGTTTTTCGAATAACATTGCAGGGTACGTGCAAGAGGTTGGATCTGGCCAGTTTTAATATGAAACAAGTAGAAAATGTAGGCTGAATATGACCAGTTTAAGTGTTAAAGGGTTAAGCCCATTCTTTTAAAACTTTGTTTTAATAATAATAAAGAGAAAAAAAAAACCATGAATGCAGTTAAAATTTTGATTTAATTACAAATTGATGAAATTCTGGATTAAGAGTGTACACACACACAGTGTTAAGGTGCACTTACGTTCTGGAAAACAACTCTGGATCAAAAGCTGCCAACCTAGGAATGGCTTTCAACATGACTTGTTGTACATAGCTGCTACGATTTCCTTGGTAAAGTTGATGAACCAAGTTAGCTACCTGTAATAAAGATCATATGTACTCTCGTCAACAACTATTTTCATTGACAAGGTCAATTTTAATACAAAATGAGTTTTCTCATTGTTTTAGGCAGGATGTATAAATGATTCAGCTGACTGCCCAAATCCTATAACCTACTCCAGTATCTTAGCACATCATCCACCACAGAATGGCAGAGAAATGGATGTGTGGTTAAGAAGTTTGATTGCTAGTCACAGGACTTGGGGTTCAATACCACTGCATAACACTGAGTGTCTTCTACAAGCCTGGGGCTGATCAGAGCCTTGCGAGTGGATTTGATGGATAGAAACTAAAAAAAAGCCTGTGTGTGAGTGTGTGTAATATGTTTACATGAAGAAAATTCTTGGCATCACATTATGGTGGGGTGGGGTGGGGGTCACTGTCATTCACTTCCAATATTCTACAAAGACTTGTCTGGCCATGGGGAAATATTACATAGCTTGGAAACAGATGAAGATTGGCAATGGGAAGGTCATCTGGCTTTGGAAATTCTTCCTCAATAAACTGACTCATGCAAGCACAGAAAAGTAGATGTTAAAATAATTATGATGATGATGATGATAAAAAAGGCAATGCTAGTGAGAGATAATCTGAAGGATTTTAGAAGTCTTGGATACTTATTCAGGTGGCAAGATTGAAGTGTTGCACTTGCTTGTAGTAAATGGGAAATGTTAACTGCTTTGTTACTGACTGCCAAAAACTGCCCTTGGTACTATGGTAGAAACATTGTTTTAAAGTTCAGAATTTCAAAATCATGAAAGACGGAGACCCAGGAAAGCATAGGATAAAGTACAGGAGGACAGTCTCAAGACATTGAACCTTGTGGAGGGGATGACAAAGGACCAAGATATCTGGTATTTTGCTTCACTCAAGAAGACCCATCCTTTACTGTAGAAGTGTTAACACCACTCCCACTGATGAAGAGGACTGGCCCACAAGAGCCCTGTGCTAGTGCCATGTAAAAGCACTCAACACACACTGTAAAGTGGTTGGTGTTAGGAATGACATCCAGCCATAGAGACCAAGTTAAATCAGACTGGAATCTGGTGCAGCTCTCCAGCTCTGGTTAAACCATCCAACCCATGCCAGCATGGAAAACGGACGTTGACGATATGATAGACATTTTAATAAATTTTTCATTATTATCAAAATAAAGTGTATTTCAACAGAAATATGGTAACAAAAGGATCAAATTTCTGGTACAAAGTACTAAATTTATTTCCGTCTATAAGGAGTCCATTGTAAGGAGGCAAAACTCAGTTGTGTGAAATTGATTATTGTTGATGTTAGTCTATGAAAAAATTGTGGACAAAGAGAGGTATCCAGAGAGTTGAGGTGCTGAGGCAGAAGGAATAGAGATAGTGCTTAGTGGGAGGCCTGGGGATGGAGGTGGTATGTGAGAAACTGGAAGGATGATGGGAAGAGAAGAGGCAAGTGTGACAGTTGAAGATGGTATGTAAGTAACTAGCAGGTTTAGCAGAGTAGAGGCCATTATAGTAGCGGTACAATAAGCAGTGAGATGAGACAGTACGTCTGTTGGAAAGGAACTGGGATTCAGTCAAATTGATTTTACTGAATTATAAACAATACTCCATTACATGTAAAAAAGATAAAGGATTAAAAAAGGAATGAACAGAATTGTGAAAAAGATTGTAGAAACCTTGTCGTAGTTTTTGGTCATTAACTCTTTGCAAACTCTACTTTCAAAGAGACCTCTTTTCTGAGGTGCTGATGCATGCGATGCATCAAAGACTATTAAAGGAGACTTTTGATGTAGTTGTTGGAAGCCACTGGTGTTGGCAGGGGATCTACGGCGTGGAGAGAATTCCTGAAAAGAAAATTTTTAAAAACATTTCAAATAAGAAAAAAAACCCCCAAAAAACTTTATATTTTTAAATTGAATTGGAAACAAACATAGAAACAATCTCCGCAATAGGTTGTGGGAAACTATTTGAAGAGGAAGGGGTGAGGAAGAGACTCTGCTACAAGTAGAATAATATATTAAGAATATATGAATAACGCGTGTTTATTAGTTGGCAGGTATCAGCACTGAGCAACAACCAGCTTGTTCGCTGAAATTATAAACAAAGCCATTGGCTTGAAAGGACCAGGGATGCTTCTGACTGGTGTTGTAGAATCTGTGCACCAATGAGCTGAGTTTGTTATGACCACATTGTCATTGTAAAATGAAGCTGTGCTGCTGTGACATACACGACAGTGACTAGCATATCTGCATTCAAATCTGCTGGAACATATGAATAAATACGCAAATCATTTCAAATTTTGCTGTACACAAAGGAAATAACTCTTTTAATAATAATATTATTATGTAATAATCTATAAAAAATGTTGTCCAATTTAGATTCCTTTTGTGTTGGAGTATGAATGTCTTGCTTTAGGCTCACAAACATTAATACAAAATGTAATTATTGGAAAATATAAGATTTACATTTTTGAAACTCCTTTTTCTCACTTTTCATATCTTTTAAGATTGAGAAGGAAATAAAGGAAAAGAAAACTAAATAAAAAGGAGTAGAGAAAAGTGAAGAAAATGGATAATCATGAGTATAAAGTTTACTCACCTTCACTGCTTTCTCAAATGTGTTCTGCTGAATGGCCAAGTCCTCCATTTCAACACGAAGGCGCTGAAGAAATTGAAAAACAAAATAATATAAAACAAATTAACTAAAAAAACGTAATATTTTCAACCCATCATCATAGTTTAACATCCGTTTTCCATGCTAACACGAGTTGGACATCTCTTAAATTTAATTAAACTAATCAATAATAGGTTAGAAGAATAGAAGGCCTATGGGACAATCCCTGCTGTAGCTCTTTTCAATTCCTTACAATTAGATGGTTGACAGCTGAGTTCAGCTACCACTATTTCAATCGTTGTAGACTCACAGCTGAGCTATTTCAATTCATTAACTCTATGCCATTTAAACTGGCACTAACATTCAGTTTTATATTCAAACTGGCCAGATTCAGCCTCTCACACCTACCCTACAATGTTATTCAAAAGAAAAAAAAAAGAAAATACAGAAATGTGAAAAGTAAAAGATAATGCATAATTCAAAAGAGTGCGAATAATTAAGCATTCCATTTGACAGAGTAATCTGAGTGCTAAGGAGTTAAAGAGATTTAAGTCTTTGGGAAATGTATGAATATCACAGTCTCCTTTACTTTTCTGCTAAAAATCTTAGATTTCAAACTTACATAAAGCCAGAAACAAGAATGCCCTCCAATATGACTTTCTTAAAACACAAGGCTAGATAGAGTGCCAGTAAACAAGAATCCGATCTAGGGCCAAACCCGATTCCCTCCCTCTCTACATATATCCCGATTGTGCAGCCGTCAGTGTCATCAATCACACTAGTCTGGCAAGACTTTGCAAACTCAGAAACTACTTATGAAGACAAAGTGGTCGAAATTCACACACTTCAACTTAAGCCAGTATTTAGTTCCAAGACATGTAACTTAATTTGAAAAATGACATGACACAACAAAAGTTGTTTAATGTATTAGATAATATCTCTTTTAATAAATCATTTGTCAATATTTTCACATGGATCTTATTTCACTTTCCCACTTCAGTATTGGGTTTTAAATCTTTTTTTTTCCACTTTTAAAGGTTTGCAGAGACTACTGCAAAAGACATACCTCAAAACGACATAATAAGTGACTGTGTGTGCATGTGTGTGTGTGTATGGGGGGGAGGTGTTAAAGAACCATTTTTTTAGCTTTGTAGTTTCAGGTTCTATCCCACTGCATGGTACTGGTATCTTAGAGAAATGTCTTTCACTATAGCAACCAGCTGACTAATGTCTTGTGAGTGAAACTATATGGTACCTCATGCAAACATGAGAGAGAGGGAGGAAGCGAGTGTGTGTGTGTGTGAATATTTATTTTCCATTTGTCCTTTTTTAATATTGTTTGAACAACGGTGAGGTTCTATTTACACCTCTTGTGAACAATATTTTCTGTAGCTCAACATTTTCAACAAGAATATAAATGCATTACTTGATATATAGGTAAGGGTTGGTGAGAGCAAGGGCCTCAGACCACAGAATACAGCTGTAATAAGTCTCATTCAATCCATGTCGATATAGAAAACAAACACCCAATTCTGGCACATCCTCATCATCCTTTAACATCCATTTCTCATGCATGCATGGGGGTTGGATGGTTTGACTGGAGCTAGGAAGCCAGAGAGCTGCACCTGGTTTCTACAGCTGGATGCCTTGCCTTTCCTAATGCCAACCACTTTACTGTGTGCTGGGTGCTTTTAACATGCCCCCAGCACAAGCGTCTCTATGTGCCGTGAGTACTTTTTTCATGAGGCACCCTGTCAGGGTTCTGACAGGCCAATCCTCATCACCAGGGGATGTGACCTTAACACTTCTGCAGTGTTCAAAGCATCAGGTATCTTGGTCCTCTGTTATGGATGCATAACATGCTTTTATTCTGTTACTGTTTTCAGATATTGAACTGTTGCCATGCTGGAGCATTGCCTTCTATGAAACAATTTATCATATTGACTACCTCAGCATTTATTTTACTGAACATTGAATAATGAAATGCGTTATGGACCTGGGTGGGATTACAACTCAGAATGTCAATATGTGAAAGCATGTTACTAAATACCACGTTTAGTTCCATGCTTTACTGATTCTTGCCAGCTACATGTTTGAGCAGAGAAAACATTCCAACATTCAAGGAAAAAAAAAAAGAAGAAAAAAAGAAACCCACCTCTCCTTCCATGTTGCTGCATCGTAGAAGTTCATTGATTATCAGTAAAGATCCATGCAGCCAATCATCCTTGTTGAGACGTTTCTCTTTAGCAAGAGCATCACTGTATGGCCTCAACGCTTCTTCCAGACAAGTCTAACAAATATTAAGAAAATAAACTAAAATCAGTTCACAACAATTTCTGCAATAAATAAATTAAAACCTTTTCTATAAGAACCTACCTGATAGTACCTTGTATTTTAAACTTTCCCAAATCAAAACCTTCCAACATAATGTAAGTTACAGTCTAAACATGAGCTTAATAATGAAAATATTAGTTACCGAACTAAGAAGCAGTATATTTTTATTAGGATTATGGGTCACAAAAGGAATTGGTTCTGAAGTGCATAAGACACTCGAGTTACTTCCCTTTATACGGGGATTTCTATTCTGAATCTCCAAGGAAACAGCAGGCATTGAGAAATTTATTTTAAAAATATTTGTTGATTAGTAATAGTGACTACAAAGGCCCAAAACATTAGGGAGAGTACACAAATGAAATACGAAAGCAATTAACAAAGAAAAAGCAGTGTTTTTATGTATTAGATTGAGTAAAAGGGTGAAAAGAAAAATAATGAAAGCGCATTAAGAAATACATAATACATAGCAATAACAGGACTGAACAAGAAGACCCTGCAAAATGGGGAGATGCAGAGAATCATAGAGAGTAGTAATCCAGGGCACCTTACATGCAACTCTGAAACCCATTAAAGAAAACGCCTTCTCAGAGTTTTTGTTACCAGCCTTACAGCCACATATAATGTTGGCCCATTTAGCCACACCAAGTTTGCCGCTCTTGCTCATTTTCCATGAAATTCATTGGAGGGTAGCATCCCTCTTGTTACTATCATTTTTCTCTAAACTTTTTAATACCAACCTGCCCGAGACCACCCTCACAGATTCTATGATACAAACTTCCACTTTGAAAGTGATCAAAATTAAACCTCGAATTTCTCGTTTATTTATGCTCCAAATACAATCTTAATAATGACAAACTTATTTCACTAAATTTTTCATTATTTTCAAAATTATTTGAGAGAAATGAAGTATATTCCAACAGAAATATGGTAACAAAAGGCAGCGAGCTGGCAGAAACGTTACACGCCAGGCGAAATGCTTAGTGGTATTTCGTCTGCTGCTACATTCTGAGTTCAAATTCTGCCGAGGTCAACTTAGCCTTTCATCCCTTTGGGGGTCGATTAAATAAGTACCAATAACGCACTGGGGTCGATATAATCGACTTAATCTCTTTGTCTGTCCCTTCTATGTTTAGCTCCTTGTGGGCAGTAAAGAAATAAGAAATATGGTAACAAAAGGGTTAAGAGGTATTTCACCATGACCACTAAGCAAGAGAAGACTATTTCTTGGCTGAAGGGAGGTGGTGGGTCAATCTTCATGATAGATTCAGCTAATGGCCAGACCCATCCTACAAGTGGTAACAGATGTTCAATATAAACCCCAAAATCAATGATTTCATACTGGTTGGTTTTGTCATCCAACAATGCATCTCAGATGGGTTCAGTTGCTGGCAGTTCCAACATGGCAATTCAGTAGAATTTATCCCAAACAAGCAAAGACCTTACTTATAGTTCTGCTAGTCCGCAATCCTTATCTGATAGTCCTTCAGAAGTGACTACCCTGATGGTCGTCGTCTATGCTTGGAATAACTCCCAGGCCATCCTTATTCACATCCCCTGTCTAATCCACTATACACTGTGAGGGTTGATTTTCTACTAATCAGAAGGCCCAGACTGCAGTGAGCGCCAGGCAACATTGCATGTGACAAATGCTCAACTTGTGCTTGACATAAGATTGCATCTTGGTGAGGGAGACAAGTTATGGGAAGGCGTGATATGTGAAAGATGACCACACCTGTCCACCATTATTGTCATCAGAGAATCTCTGCAGATATGTCAGATTTAGTATGTGCATCATTAGCCATGACAACTCAAGACCTCATGTGAAAGTGGACATTGGCAGAATCAGACCCAGTGTCAAGAAAGATGGTGGACTGAGCACATGATGCAAAATGGTTGTAATGATGATGATGATGTGAAATAAATTATGGTATTCGTAAGTTTGTAGCATTTTATGAAATTACATTTCCAGAGTGACGTATATGTGAGCGAGAGAATCATGCTTTAGATGCTGAGACATAAAGGGGTTCACAAGGAAGGGAAAAACTGGTAACCCCAGAGAATTTAGTCAGCAGCTTACGGTAAACAAATTCGGAGAAACAAACTAATAAAAGAAGAAATGAGCAGCAAATACAGCTTTTTAAGATGAGGACTACTCATCAAACAAATGTTTTTTTTTCCCCTTAGAGATACACTGTGTATGTGTGTGAGGACATGGTAATATGGTCAATTCAAAATATAACACATGTCATGCTGCCCTTAACCTGTTATGGGGTTAACAGCATGAAGAGATCATTATCATCCAGTTAGGTGATTTGCTTGGATGAATGCAACTCTTCTGCACCAGACATCCCGATTGAACAAAGTGGCACGAATGCCTGGTCTGTGTTTTAGTCAGATCAGCCTTTCACTAGCTGAAATGTCTCATCTGTGCATGTTATGACTACAGCAACAGTTTGCTAACGGAACTGGTTGATCCTGGCCACTGAGTTTGTTGTCTGTTCAGCCACTCAGCATCCAGTGATATTTGCCATTGATTCAATTAAGCTCATCTACTGAAATAGTTCACATCCAAGATGCTACATCCCATGATGTCAATGTATCCTGGTTCAGGTTGCTACATACCATTTAACCCATTACTGGGATCCTGGAGAGGTGTTACTACTCTGAGTCAGAGTAGACCTGGAATGTATAGAGGTTAAGAGAGAGTTCTACACTGTTCAAAGCTTTGAAACTCCCGAACCATGACCCCACCACCAGAAGCAGGTTAAAGACATACCCAGGACTAAATGAAGAGAGACAAGACCATAAAACACAAATTCTCTAATAAACATCTAAACATGAGTTTCGGTAATGGAAGAACGAATTGAGAGAAACTTAGAAAAGTTAACAAAAGACAAAAGAAAGGAACAAAAGGGGATTGCATGATTAAAGCATTGAAGACAACAGGAAAACTTGAAAGGAAGAAAGAATTAAAGGAGGAGAGAAAAGGGGAAAAAAGATTTACTGACTTTGTACCAGTCTTCACTGTGATCTCTTTTCGTCTCTCGTTGTGATGTAACAGCAAGTGTTGCCCGCAATGCAGCTACGGCAGCTTCTCTGACAGCCGGCTGCAAAAGCACAGCAGAGATTCATTAGGGGAGAATTAGAAGAAATTAATCATTTTAACGTCCACTTTTCCATGCTTGCATAGGTCGAATGGAGTTTACTGAGGCAGATTTTCTAGAACTGGATGCACTTCCTGATGCCAACCCTCAAGCCAACCCCAATGTATTGGAAATGAGCAACACTACTTGTATGACAGTAGCAATCATTTACAACTCTTACCACAGTGTCAAGATAAGGGACACAAATACACACTTACATATAAGTATATATCATCATCATCTTTAATGTTTGCTTTCCATGCTGGTATGGGTTGGACAGTTTGACAGGAGCTGCTTAGCCAGAGGACTACACCAAGCTCTTCTGTGTGTTTTGGCATGGTTTCTGACTGGATGCCCTTCCTAATATCAACCACTTTACAGGGTGTGCTGCCAAATCCATTCCCAAGCTTTGGTTAGCTTGGGGTTACAGTAGAAGACACTTGTTCAATGTGCCATGCAGTGGGCCTGAACCTGAAACCATGTGGTTGGAAAGCAAGCTTCTTACCACACAGCCACACCAGAAGCTACATTACACACACTAAATGAATAATCCTGCAAGAAAGTTCTTAACATTTTGGACACCATTTCTTATCCAATCTTAAAGAAATTCTACAAGGCATGGCAAATCAGTTCATTTCAATGAACAATGGCTATACTGTGCCCATGGACTTTTAACTGTTTTCATACCAATCTGTTTGAGACCACTCATGGTTCTAAGACACAAGCTTAATGTTTTAAAGTGAAAATTACATTTTTATTTAATTAAGAAATAATTTGATTGCATGTAGTGTTAACAAGTTCTGATCACAGAACTAGTTACCTGCAATAGACTAGCATTCTATCCAAGGAACGATTTGGCTCCTGTCTACTGCCATGGAAATGGGAAATAAACACCTGTCCATTGAACTGCAGGTGATTGTGAATGGAAATAAGAATATTTAGGAATGGCTGTGTGAAGTTCCAATCTGACCGATGGGTCAACTGATTAACTCCTTATTTGTCTAATCCAGTGGTTCTGGGTCAACTGATTAACACCCTATTTGTCTAATCCAGTGGTTCTCAGCCAGGGTCCATAAATTTTGCTTTTAGATTTCTTTAAATCTTTACATGGTTTACGAGGTTTCCAGTCACTAAAACATGTTCTCTTAGAGACTACAATTGCAAACCTACACAAATGAACAGGTGAAAAACAAAATAGGAATTTTATAAGAAGTTATCTACAAAACTAGTTTTTAAAGACTAAATGATTTTATGGCGTCCTTCAGAATAAAATAGGTAAACAAAATGGTCAAGAACCACTGGTTACCTGTCATTAATATTGAGATGATTGTAAAACTAGTTGACTTGTTAAATATTTAACTGATTTATAATGCTACACACAGTTTGCCATTGCTATAACTTAGAACTGTTCATTTCTGAAGACAATAGCTTTGATAACATATCAATACCTAGGGGAAGTGAGGCAACTGATTTTAGTAAACACACTTGAATCGTGATTGAAGTAATTAAAATGGGATTGATAACATGTGGCATATAATCTGAGATGCAGTTGATAAATAATCCAGTTCATCATCATCACCGTTTAACGCCTGCCTGCCATGCTAGCAGAGGTTGGACAAATCCAGTAATTTGCACAATTCTTCTCTATTAAAATTTTGTTGTTTACTCATTGCATATTAGCTCAAAATTTCAATAATCTTATATTTTGTAGAATTTGCATGTATTTACCTGTAAATAGATTCACTTTGAGATAAAAATTATTAAACAGATTTGGTTGAGAACCTTTTGTTAAATTGTGTTCCAAAAATCACAATAAAAAAGACTTCTACTTTGAAACCAGTCAAAATTCAAGGTTATTTTAGAATTTTATTGAGAAACATAAAGTGTATTTTGGTTAGAAATATAGTAACAAAAGGGTTAAAATGAAAGATATTTACTTTGCTTTCACTTAACACAAAGTGTTATGTATAAATAGGTAATTTCTAGAGTTAAAAAAAAAAACAACAAAAAGAAAGAAATATGAAGGTTTGGTAGAGAATGAGCCATAATACCATGGGATTTGGTTAATACTCTTTACATTCTGACTTCAAATTCCAACAAAATCAGCTTTGTGGTTGTTCTAAAATCCATTCAATAAAAGAAGTACCTTTAAGAACTGAGATTGAAATAATTGGTTGGAGTGATGAAAGCAATGCTCCAGCAGGGGCTAACAACTTACCTTGGGATCTCTAACAGCATTAAAGATATTTTCAAAAAACTGTGGAACTTGTTGAAAAAAGAATGTTGGTGTAAAAGTAGCCAACTCCTTCAGAATGAGTACCTTTGGGAGACAAATGAAGGATTCCTTAATTTACAACGATTTCAAGAGACAAACAAAAGACATAAAAAAATTTTGTGTCATATCAACAGCAACCTGGTCCCTGTAAACGTCCCTTAAATATTATTTGGTGCAATGGAATTATGTCAGTGTTTGTGGGTTACTGAATGCTACAATCACTTATGTTAAAAAAAGAAAAAAAAATAACCCATAAATTGTTCAGTTCTTCTATATTTAATCCATTTTCCTTGAAAAGATAGGATCTAACCCTTATTGGTGATAAAATTATACATTTTCTCGCAATAAACAACACGTTCAATTATTTTGACTCGAGTCCATGAATGAGTTCAGGCCTTGACAACAACCAGTCAGCAAGCTCCATAATGATGATATGCCTCAGACAGCTTGGCTGACAAAAGCCTGTAATACTTGCAGTTATGTGGAGAGCAATAGGAAGAACATTGTCTTTAGTTTTAAAAAAAGAAAAAAAAAAAAAAGGCAAAGTGATACCCCAGCCAACACGTAAAAAAAAAAAAAGCATGTCAAACAATTTTAAACAAAATTACATTAAAAATAATAGTAATTCTTTGTACAAAGATAAGATATAAATCTTAATGTAAAAACAAACATTACTAAGATAAATCTTGTCTCAGTGGTTAAATTTTGTAGTACATCATTCCAGTTTCAAAACAGTTACATGGCAAATATATTCCACATTGGTTTGGGTTGACTAATGCCATGTCAAAGGAATTTGGTAGACAGAAACTGTGCCAAAGCCCATCACACACACAATATATATATATATATATATATATATATATACAGTAGAACTTCAGTTTTTAAACAACTCTGATTATGAATAAAATCGTACTTTATCTCCTGTGTTTCTCACATTCATTTAATACAGTAGCACCTCTGTTTACAAACGCCTCTGATCACAAATAAATCAGGCTTTATATATCTATCTATATATAAATATAAAGCATGATTTATTCACAATCAAAGTTGTTCAAAAACCAAGGTACCACTGTATGTTGCATATTTATTCTTAGGTTCAGGTGCTTCTGGCTAACGAAACAACAGGTTGAAACATGAGTGTCCTAGAATTCTTGTACCAGTGAACAAAGTGTGTTATGAACACACTGACATTGTAAAAGGGAGAAATTGTTGTGACATGCATATTGGCATTCAAATCTGCTGCAATGCATTAAGAACACTAAATCATTAAGATCTCACAGTACACAGTGCAAATAATGATTCATATACATCTGTAGGAGAAAGGCAATAGAAAATCTCGTTAAGTACCACACGTTTGAAAAAGACTCATCAAATGCATATTGCATAACTTTAAGGTGCGACACAGGTGTTCACTGTTCCTTCTTTTCAGATGCCTTTCTACCTGTTGCTCACACATTCAATGGGGGAGTCTTTTGAAACATGCCTAGTATGAAATTATCGATTCCATTCCCTTTTTATTACGTGATTAGCAACTTCTGTTCTATTAGAGATGCCCTTTGTATAAGAGCAATCACTGGACTTTCTATCCAATTCAATATGGGACAAAATGTATTGGATCCATTGATTAATAAACTTTATTGATCAATCATCATCTACTTTGTGTTTTCTATACAAACTCTGTCAATGCTTGAGGCTGACCAATTGTCTGCCCAACAACCACATTGGATCTCACTACTTTATTTTATTCATATATATATATATATGATAGATTGTTAGCTACAACACACATTTTTTCTCTCCTTGTTTTTTCTGTGTCCCTTTCTGTAGAAGAGCATAGGCTCGAAACGTAAAAGACTTTTTCTATTCCTGAGCGTTATACTAATACATTTGTTTTGTTTTGTACACCACCCGTCTTCGTCTTTTGTTTATTTCGTAAACTCTCCCTATATATATATATACATATGTACATGTGTATCTTTTGGCAATGAATATTAGTGACAAAACAGAAAACTTAGCCCTGTCCCCCAACTGAGGTTCCCTGTGATGTTTCTTTTGCACCAACTTTATAACTGTTGCTCACAAAAACCTGCAATATATAATGCTGCTGCTTCCCAGTTGCAAATACACACCATTCTTCACGCAGGCAGACACCATTTATTATCAAGGGTATATGTCATTGTATGTGTGTGTGTGTGTGTGATGCATGCGTGTTTACTTACGGCTGAATAACGTTGGCCTTCATGTCTTTCACCAGCTAAAAGTTCCAGAGATCTCTTCGTCTCAAAGTCCACATACTCAGCAGCGTGGTTACCAGCAGACAGAGCTAATATGCCCATCCCTTTAGCTGTCATTTCCATCAAGCCAACATCACTGGATGGAACAAGGTTTCTCAAGTAATTAGCGAAACGGCTAATTTTTGTAGCTGCATTTCCAATATCAACACCAACGAGGGTAGCTGTAAAAGAAAGACATTTTACACCATTATTAATTTACAACAAATCAGTGAAATCAGTTTCGTCTTTTTCTTGCTTCACCCGTTAGAATGTAGCTATGCTAGGGCTCTGTCTTGAAGAAATTCTAATCGAATGAACCAACCCCAGTACTTTGGTTTCTGAAGCCTGGTATTTATTCTCTTGATCTTTTTTGCTAAACCAGTAAGTTACAAGAGACATAAACAAACCAAAGACCATTTGTCAAATAGTTGTGTGTGTATATATATATATATATATATGGTGATGCATGACCTTCAAACGTTGGGCCTCATGGAGGCAATGACCAAAGACCAAGACCTCTGGAGTTATGCTGTGACTGAGAGGACCAGGCAAATAAAGTGAGTCCACAGCTGTAACCTACACCAGTGTCGCATAACCAGCCCACTGAAAAGTACCTTGGATCAACATGCCATGCTTGAGGAGACATCAGCAATATCAAAATCAAATCAGATGGAAATTGTAGTTGTGAGCCCCATGCTGGTAGCATGTAAAAAGCATCATCTGAATGTGACCGATGCCAGTGCCGCCTTGACTGGCTTCTGTTCCGGTGGCACATAAAAAGCACCATCCAAACGTGGTTGAAGCCAGCTTTTCTGGCCCCTTGTGCTGGTGGCACGTAGAAAGCACCCACTATACTATCAGAGTAGTTGGCGTTAGGAAGGGCATCCAGCTGTAGAAACACTGCCAGATCAGATGGGGGCCTGGTGCAGCCTCCTGACTTCCCAGACCCCAGACAAACCGTCCAACCCATGCCAGCATGGAAAACGGATGTTAAACGATGATGTTGATATATATATGCATACACACACACACACATATATATTATATATACTTTTCATTTAGACACACACAGACACAAACTAGGAGAAAACATGCGCAAGGTGTCACGCAATGGGACTGACTCTAGAAGCATGTGGTTGGGAAGCAAATTTCTTACCACACAAACACACCTGCACCTTTAAAATGAAGTTCCATATTCTCATTTTCATGATTTGTTCACAGGTAAAACTATTCTTTTTCTTCAAGTTATCTACTCTGGGTCATTGACCAAATCTGTTGCCCAGTTTACAAACCACTCAGATAGCTTTGTGTGGCTTTTGTGGAGTTCACTGTTGGAAGCATTTTCTACAGATGTTCAGGTTGAGTATCAGCCATACCAATGTTATCAGTCTGGGGTGTGGCTGGGGAGGAGCCACAATGGTAATGGGTACAGCCTCTCTTCTCACAAGTATAAAAATAAACATCTGCACATTTCATCAACTGGCATCTGTTCTCCGCACTGGCATGATTTGGATAGTTTGACAAGAGGTGGCCAACTGGAGAGCTGCCCAAACTATTTGTCTGTTTTGGGATGGTTTCTATGGTTGGAGCCCCTTCCTAACACCAACCACTTTACAGAGTGTACTGGATGCTCTCTACATGGCATTGGCATGAATGCTTTTATGTGGCACCAGCACAAATGCTCTGAGTTCAAATTCCGCCAAGGTCGACTTTGCCTTTCATCCTTTCGGGGGTCGATAAATTAAGTACCAGTTGTGCACTGGGGTCAATGTAATTGACTTAATACCTTTGTCTGTCCTTGTTTGTCCCCTCTATGTTTAGCCCCTTGTGGGTAGTAAAGAAATAAATATTCTATGTTGAAACAAGTCAGATCTGGCCTCTCACACCTACCCTACAATGTCATTCTAAAAACAATTACACCATCAAAGCCTTGAAACTAAGAGATTATACTTGGTTAATTGAAAACAACATGAATAAATAAGCATTATGTTCGACAGAGTAATCTGAATGGTTCAACCAATAAACACAATTGCATTTCAGTAACTTTCATAAAATATGCCATGTGTAATGATGTCACATGAAAATAGTTATGTGCTTTGTAGTAGCTGGCTATTTCGGGGAGAAATATACAACATTCCATGTCTATATTCAGTAAGTAATGGAATTTTATTAAAAATACAATTTAATCAGATACACATGTACTGTCTGCACACAATAATCTTAGACACTGGGTGGCAATTAAAGATGAGAGAGACAGAGAAAGAGAGAGAGAGGCCAATGAAAATATTGTAAACATTAATGTCTAGTATAACATTCCAACAATCTTTAGACATACAGTTTTTTTACTGTTCTACTTAGAAATCTCTGCAGCTGAATTCCATCAATCTGTCTTACCCACCCACCCACCCCACTAGTTTTTAACTTCTTTAAGCTGAGGGGTTAAGGGACATTAAACAGCATTTGGTGATGAGGCTCCAGCTTACGAGTTTCAGGGAGGCTAGACTAGCCCCTTTGTCACCACTACTCCCAAGGGCATTTTGACAAGAGGTGCTGCAACCTGCCAAGGACACCAGCTAGGAGTCAAATCGCATAAAGATCCTATGGCTAAACCATACAGCACTTAGCGTAGGACTAACTTTCAGACATGTGTCACACAGGCCCGCTAGTGAGAGTATTGTCCTGAAGTCACATGAACCTGTTCCCTTTTCTAAAGTTTAGGTCCTGAACGTCAAGGGTTAGCTTAGGGGAACAAGAGACTAGCGGAGTAAATTATAAATAGACTGGAAGAAGGCTATAAAAAACATTCATGTATCTTTTCCAAGAAAAAATCATGCATCTTCAGACTTTGGCATGGAAGTCTATGATTACTGATACCTGAGGACATGGCACATGAAAAGAGAAATTGAGAGAAAACTTGGTTAAAGAAACTGCATTGAACAAATCTTAACATTTAATCAATCTAACACTTAAGCTAAATTAAGAAAAAAAATTACTCTATTTTCTTGCATACAAGTTGAATTTTTCAAACCAAAATTTACAGCCAAACAAGGTAGGTTGACCTATGTACCAAAATGACTTTGAAGAACCAAAAACTTCATGTGAACTGCAGCAGGATTCGGAAAGATAGTGACAAAGTTTGACTGTCTACACTACATGTTTGCACTATACACTGCACTGACTTACATGCCAGAAAATAAAAGAATCCGTTTTGAAATTACTAAACCCTCTCAAATGCAACAATTCAATATTTATAATTAGAAACTACTGTTATTCAAATTTTAATTTTTTTAAAAATTGAAATAGGATATATTTACAATCATTTCACACAATGTTTATTAAACAGAAACATTGAAGATATCTGATCATATTCGAAAGCATGAACCCCATTCCCATAAAGGGTACAGGAAAAGGATACACTTTGACATCATCTCAATAACATTCTCCTCACATTCAATAATATATGAAAATATTGCCCAGCAGCAATAAATGGCTGTGAGGTTATGGTGATGCACTACTGAATGCATGGCCCTACCAGCATTGTGTTGGGCCCATGAGCTTGAATAACTAAACAAAAAGACAGTCTCCATTCCTACTTCATAGTTGAGTAGATAGCAATAGGATGGCTGTTCAGTTGTGAAAGCAATGCTTCAATAAAAACTATTTCCATCAATCGCAACTACAGTATAAGGCAGTGCATTATTTAGACCAGCCACAGGCAAAGCGCATCCTATGCAACTTTCTGAATGGAAAGCCTAACAAAACATTACCCTGAATTTTTTTTTTAGTAGTACAGCCCACCTGATGATGAGCCATATCTCATGTGGCCTGCTTCTCAAAAAATGCTGTCCATGCTTGCTTGAACCTTTAGCATTTAAACCAAGCACATCTAGCCCAAATATTCTCCTTGATTTACATTCAAACTGGCCCCATCCAGCCTCTCATACTTACCCTACAATGTCATTGCTAAAAATAAACAATCACATCAAAACCTCAAAGCTATGAGATAATGCATGATTAATTCAAAATAAGTATTATGTTTGACAAATTAAATTGGATGCTAAAGGATTAGACCAATGCAGATAACCAGAAAGTCTTGATGGCTATAATTTGCCTTCTTCCATTCCACACTCAACACTTTAGTCAATCTTTCTACAGTATACCAAAAGTCCTACATCAACTCTAACCAACAAACAGAAACTTCATACCAAACATTTCTTTGAAAATTGTTTGTTGCTAGTGCCATGTTCTGCATTGAACCAGTAAATTTCTTGCTTCCACTGAAGTGGAACTTGTGACTGTTCACTATATATATGAACTAACTTAACGAAAGATCATTCTTTAGTTCATCCAGTACCTAAGCTACTTACGATATTATAAAAGAAACTGTATACAGTCTCTTACAGTTTCTTTACAAACTGTCTCTGAAGTAGTCTATAGCACTATGAGGTTATCTTTCCGTGACATACAATGAACCAACAATTTCACATTTATGAAGCTGTAATACTTCTCTATAGATTAATCAGTAGCCAGAAACATTACACATTGTAGGTGCAGTTACCAGCACATGAACTCAAGTTTGCTCCCATTGTGTTGTATTTTGGGAAAATGTCATTTCCTATAGCTTTGGCTATAGGAAACTGGGTTGAAAGAAACTGTAAAGAAGCCTACTGAGTGACAGCACCTGGCATTGTCCCACACTATGCCATGCTGATTGTAAGAGTACACATGGCTGGCTGTGGGGTTAAAAAGCTTTGCAACCACATGGTTTCAGGTTCAGTCCCCTTGGGCAAGCACCTTCTGCTATAGACCCAGGCTGACCAATGTCTCATGAGTGAATTGGGTAGATGGAAACTGTCTAGAAGCCTCTCTTACACACACACAATTATGTATGTTTGCCCTCACCACACACATCACTTGACAACTGGTGTTGGTTTGATTACATCCTTGTAACATAGCAGTTCAGCAAAAGAGAACATTAGAATTAGTACCAGGCTTAAAATAAGCACTGGAGTCAATTTGTTTGACTAAACCCTTCAGCATGGCCACAGTCCAATGATGGAAACAAGTAAAAGATAATAAAAGATGTGTGTGGATTGGTCAGTCACTTCGACACGAGGATTTGCTCAACCAAATCCTCATCATTGAACGACTGATCCATTCATCACACTATACAGTCAATGCCCTACACAGTTTGTGGAGCTGATACTGTGAGTCGATAACAAAAACAGACTGGACTGTCACTTGTGTTAATCAACTTGAAAACATACTTTCTGAATGTTCAACATTATGACCACTGTTTTATGACGATTTAAACATCACAGACACAGTTTACACACAATGGTGAGGACTTTGGACACAGTTTATCACCACATTTCACATCACTTTCATTTATGTGATTCCAACAAGTCTGATCAACATTACAGTAAACCATTAATGTTGCTGATCACCACACAACACACACACCTCTGTTAATTGTATCAAATTTCGGTTGCTTCCCAATAACATGGTTTTGGGTTCAGTTCCACTGCATGGTACTTTGGACAGCCCTAGGTTGATCAAAGCCTTGTGAGTGGATTTGGTAGATGGAAACTGAAAGAAGCCCATCATATATATTTATATATGTATGTACATGTGAATATGTTTATCCCCACCACCACCACTTAACAACCAGTTGATAAAAGGGATCGACAGAATAAATACCAAACTTAAAAAAGTAAAAAACTGGGGCTGATTCCTTCAACTAAACATTTCAAGATGGTGCCCCAGCATGACTGAAAACCAATGAGTGAAACAAAAGATAAGACCAAGCAAAGAGGTGGGGGCTAGTTGATGACATTGACCAAGTACTTGACAGGTACTTTATTTTATTGAATGAAAGGGTGAAAGGGAAAGTTGACCGTGACAGGATTTGAACCTAGAATGTAAAGAGCCTCAAGAAATGTCTGATGTGTTAATGTTTCTGCCAACTTTCCATCTTAACTTTGCTATTTTTTTTTTACTTGTTTCAGTCATTTAACTGTTGCCATGCTGGAGCACTGCCTTTAGTCAAATAAATCGATAACAGGACTTATTCTTTGTAAGCGTTAAGTTATGGGGATGTAAACATGCAACATCGATTGTCAAGCGATGGTGGGGGGAACAAACACACACACAGACACACACACACACATATATATATATATATATATACAATGGGCTTCTTTCAGTTTCTGTCTATCAAATCCACTCACAAGGCTTTGGTCAGCCTGGGGCTATTGTAGAAGACACTTGCCCAAGATGCCATGCAGTGGGACTGAACCTGGAACCATGTGGTTGGGAAGCAAGCTTCTTTCCACACAGCCACTCCTGCACTAGTAAATAAATTTTTTTTTTAATTATCAAGTGCAATTATTGATTTAAGAGTTATGCAATATAATTGTCATGATATGTGCAACTATATTCTTACACTATAAACCACAGAATTAAAATTGGTGACTCCTGCTGATGTGATTCAAACCAGCACTGATTGCAATTTAGCATCAATGTGATTTCAAACAACTATTTTCAGGACTTCCATACACTAGGACAATTTCTTTACAACAGCTTTAAGCATCAAAAAATTTTTTTAAATACTAGATCATCTTATCCTTGTGTGGCTGCATATGTAAAAATGGCCAAATTTTTCAGACCAAAATTTACAGCCAGGAGAAAGAAAAAAAAAAGATCATTAAATAAATATTACATTTGATAGACTAATATGAATGCTAAAGGTACACTACAGATACACGTATCATTAACACAACTCTCAGACACACTGTCCAATTCTACAAACAGAGCTACTAAGGCTATAGCAGAAGATACCTGCTAGTGGGATTGATCCCAAGATTGTAAAATGCACTGCTTAAGCCTTATCTTGTGCCTGCATAAATAAAATCACACATTGTGATTTTGGTTAGGCAGTGACTTGGCACAGGGGTTCAGAAGTTGGTTTCCCAACCACATGGCAGGCAAATGACTTCTATTATGGCCTTAGATCAACCAAAGCTTTGCGATAGGAGTGAGTTGGCTGGTAGGTAGATGTGTGTGTGTGTCCCCTTCTCTTAACATCATATGATAGTCATATGGAGTGTCATCCTCCTACAAACAGTAACCTTCATTTCCAATCTTCCATCAAAACATGCCTGGCTATGAAAAAATATTAACTGGCTTCTCAACAGGTGAGGGTTGGCAAGAAAAAGAGCTGCCGACTGTAGAAAATTTGAACAAATTCTGCCTGATCCATGCAGGAATAGAAAAGTGGACATTAAAATGTTAAGTAATATTAACTTGGAAGCCTGCATACAGCGAGACAATGATGTCCTCCACAGACCTTTTGCTTTTCCTATCAACAAAACCAATATCTTTAGATAAAAAGTCAGTGGTTGAAAGAGTTTAACTCATTTGAAGTGAATCTAAGTCCTACATTTAAAAGGTCAAATCTATAAATTATAAAAATTAATAATTCAAACATTACACAATAGTGTTCAGATGCTCTCTCTCAGTCCAATAGACTGAAAAAAAAAAAGAAAAAGTTTGCTCACACAAAATGCCATGTCAATCTATTTTGGGGAAATATTTTTTTCCTTTTTTGTGTTTAACAGAAAATGTGAGTCAAAGTGAAACAGTAGTAGCACATGGCAGATCTCTTAAGTATGTCTAGGAGAAATCATAATTGTCATCAGGAAGCTATGAGTTGTATATGTCTGTATGGATGTACTTTAGTTCCAATTGTTAAAGGAAAGTTGAAATGAGAGGGGGGGGGAAGAAAGGGGGAGAACATTTAAATTTATTTTACAGACTACTTTTCTCTTGTGTTTTTCTGTTCAACATAATTCAGAATTGGCAAGAGAACTAATAGTGTAGAGATATTGAAATCCTGCAACAGAATTAAAGATGTGGAGAATAAATCTAGAATAAGGGGTGCATGCATATATGTGTGTGTGTGTGTGCAAGAGAGAGAGAGTCAGTGAGTCTGTCTGTCTGAGTGTCTGTGTGTGTGTGTGTGTGTGTGTGTGTGTGTGCGCATGTCTGTGTCTCTCTGTCTGGCTGTCTGTGTATGTGTATTGCCTGCCTGTGTGTACATGTGTCAGTGCGTGTGTGTGTATCTATGAACCAGATGAGATACTATATACTGCTGGTAACAATGCACTTCCTTGCAACGTTGAAGCTTTTGAATAAGGTTGCCAGTTTGGGAATTGAAACCATGTCTTGTAGTCACAGATACAACACCATAACCACTAGGCTATGGTGTTGCATTCATGTGTGTACGTGCGCATGTGTGGTTATTCAGACTGAAGAAATGACAGGGGACCGAGAGTTGCAGTGATTTGCTGTACTTGAGAAGCCAAGTCAAATCATTGTCTTTCACACATATAGACTTGTCCTTTACAAGTGCTGGTGCCACAGAAAATGCACTTGTGCCAGTGTTATGTAGAAGAAACCTATGCCAGAGGCACATAAAGAAACCCAGCACACTTTGTAAAGTGGTTGGTGTTAGGAAGAGCATCCAGCTGTAGAAACCATGGTACAATGAACAATGGGAGTCTGGCCAGCTGCTGTCAAACCATGCAACCCATGCCAGCATGGAAAATGGATGTTAAAGGATCATGATGAAGATGATTATATTGGACATGGGCTAGCATTGTATTCTTTCTTGTCTTGAGGTTCACAGTCAAATGGCTGGGTGGATTCGCGTGAAAAATAGCACACATGTGGGGACAGGTGCATAGATTGGAATGCGGTTTGTATTTTTTTCCTAGCCCCCATAGTTACCGAGAAAATCGATTAAAACTTTTTCTTATGGAATTCTCTTATTTGTTCTACCATTAAAACAACCAGTTGCTCACACAGCCGGCATATACCATTTCGCTAGCAACAAGGGGAGTACAGGATGACAATCAGTCAAAACTTTCGCTATGCTGTCTCTCTTCTTTCACCTCTTTGTGGGGTTAATAATCTTAATCTTTAGTTACAGCTTCTCATTCAAACTATATAATAGGTAGAATTGTCGGATGGAGACAGTGGGGGAGATTTGGCTGCTATTTCTACCATGTAGAGGTCTGAACTTAATTTTCATTCAAATATTTGCATTTCAAAAATTTAACAATCTTTTTCATAAATCAGTTATCGTAAAAATTTTATATGATGAACACGCACACACACACGTCCATTTCATGTATCTTCTTTCAATTTCTGCTCTCTGCAAATAAAAGTTTTATGGATACAACTGCTTACAAAAATAGGGATTAATGTATAATTTTTTTCTATGTTCATAATTAAATCAATATTTTAATGATTAGACAGAGGTCCAATAGTATAGCTCTCACAAACAGACTATGTACAAATTTGTTCTTCACAACTCCTGAAACTGTTTTCTGACCGGGGTGGGTGGGAGGAGTCAGGAAATTTTCATACAGCTGGAGGCTCTAATCGAAACAGGGGCCCCGAAATGATAAGGTTGAGAAACACTGTTATAGATTATGCCTAACTGAAAACAATCACAGCCACATTACCCAAAACAGACTGTGTGAAACTGGGCTTAGCTGCTAGTATACATATGTAAATCACCATTTTTATTTAGCATCTATTTCCTATGTTGGCATATTGAGGAAGGTTTGACAGGAACTGTTAAGTCAGAAAACTGCACCAAGCTCTGCTGCCTGCTTTTGCATGGTTTCTATGGCTGGATGTCCTTCCTGACACAAACCACTTAACTGGGTGCCTTTTATGTGGCACCAGCAGCCATGAGATCATCATATAACTTGCAGGACAAGACCCCCTCAACTGGAGTGGGGGAGGAGTAGTACTGAGGGACAGAAAAGATGTTTTGCATTAGAATAAAAACATAGATAACTCAGAGAGTGAGATAGGAGAGAAAAATGAAGACGTGACAAAGAGGGGCAGCCCCCCCCAACACCCAAGTTACAGTGATTGGAGAGGGTGAGGGAGTTCACAAGATTGACTGGAGAGTGGGAGCTAAAAGGGAGGATGTAATGAGTGGGCAGTGGTAGAGGAACAAGGTATTTGGATTATGTTGTGGGGAAGGGATTGAACAGGGACATTGTGTGCAGGTAGGTATGTGAGGGAGAGTGGAGGGGAGAGGGATACAATGGTGGTAAGCATAAATGGGCTGTGGAGAAGGGATGGGGGTCACACACATGGATTTTATGAAGAGGAGCAGGTCAGGGCACTTGAAAACGAATCAGAAACTGCACCAATTGAAACAGTAAAGGTTAAATATTACATTCTCCCTACATCACGTCAAGGACACCTCTCTCTCTCTCCTTTTGCTTTCACCCTACTCTCTCACTCCTTGCTTTTCCTCCTCATCTTTCCCTTCAACTAATCATGTGATGCATTTTAGCCTTAGTGTACTAATACATTGATGCTCTATGTTTAACCTTTTAGCATTTAAACCAGCCATATTCAGCCCAAATATTCTACATGTTTTGTGGTCAAACTGACAAGATCCAGCCTCTCACACCGACCCTACAATGTCATTCGGAAAACAAACAATCATCCAAGTCTTGAAGCTATGAGATAATGCATGATTAATTCAAAACAACATAAATAAATAAGTATTACATACGACAGAGTGATCCTGATGCTAAAGGGTGAAATTCTTTTGAGATCAGCTTTACCCTTCGTGCTTCCAGAATCAATCAAGTACTGCGGTCAGTTTAATCAATTATAAATGAGAAGCTGGAGCCCCTGAGGCAGTCCATTCTGCAACTCCAGCCAGAATGGAACTGGTGCTAAGCTTCATCAGCCCTTGCCCCCCATACCCTACCTGAAGTTGTTGAGGAGAGGAAACCTGCTGCATAAGTACTTGCAAACAATCTTACCTAGGTCTACACCCTGGAGACGATGCCCCACTGTCACATCCCAGACCGATCGTCTCGTAAAGAATATGGATGCCAAAGAAATTAGTTTGAACTACTCTAATACTACTGACCATGCTGCAGCACTGCCAAAATTATTCATACAAATATCTAAAATTCTTTTGAAAGTTATCTAAGATGAATATTTTGGAAAAGAATGACTAAAACACTAAAGAGACAACTGTGCTCACCAATGGCCAAAATTCCTCCTTTCTTTTCATGCACTTCACTACTGGATACCATCTCAAAGACATTGTGGTTAATCTCATCAATGAATGCATTCTGGTCATCTAAAGGCATCTCAGGAACATCAGTGTTAACATAACGATAAAGTTCGTAGGCTGTTGCCAGTCGACTTTCGTCATTGCGGCTACGTAAGCCAGTGATAAAAGGAGTTATATGTTTGGATGTCATTTTGGTAAAATTGTCTCTCCACACAGAGGCACTGCCCAAACTTCTTTTTTCAATCCAGTTTAATCTGTAAGAAAAAAACAAAAAAATTCTTAAACAGCATAAGAAACATTTTTAAACAGGAAAACACTAATTTCATGGTAGTAAAACAGCGTGATTTTAGTATGATTGAAACACCTAATGATATCACAACTATACATCCATTGTGTGTGATAGGTGTAGGAATGGCTGTGTGGTTAATAAGCTCACCTTGCAACCCCATGCGCCTTGGACAAGTGTTTTCTGCTATAGGCATGAACTGATCAATGCCTGAAGTGAATTTGGTTGACAGAAAAACAGTGTGAAAGTTCATCGTGCACACACACACATACTATGAGAGTTGAATCATTGGTTACACCATGATGTTCTGGTGCACTGAGCAGTTAGCTTTCTTTATCTGCAGTAATTCATGAATACATAACTGTATTGTATAATGCACAGCGTGCACATCAGTGCAGACATTATTTATTCCACACTGAAATTATTATTACATGAAGACGGCTGCGAAATGGCTGTAACCTTAAGGATGTTGAGTGGTTAAATAACTACATCCACCTGTCATACTTCCTGACTTTTTATGGTTTATATACTCCTCATGAAATAATTTCAACAATTGTATCTTCTGGATTTCAGCTGCATGGACACTTTGCATCATTACACTTTTCTTTACGTGGATTACTATGTGGTCTGTTAGCCAAGTCCACTAAAAGATTTTGATAGCCACACAATTCTATGAATCCGGATATTACACTACAAATTTTTTAAACTCTTCCTATTAAAATAAGGACTTATTACATTGACACAAAGGCAATAAACATTTTGGAATATGATTATAGTTAACAATAGCAGTGGTTTTCAAACTATAAATGGTAACCCTGCCCTTTCCTTAACCCTTTTGCTACCATATTTCTGTTGAGATGCTCTGTATTTCTTTCAATTAATTTTAAATATAACAAAGAATTTAGTAAAATAACTTACTTATGATTAAGCTAGTGTCAGGAACATAAATTGTGTGGAAGATTTTAATTCAGAACCTTTGAAAACAAGACATTTGTACTACAGGGCCAGAGGTGGTTTCAGATGGGTTGGTATCAAAAGGGTTAATTAAACATTTAATCATTGTTACTATCTTCCCAGTTGCTGATGCATTTTACATAGAATTTTTGGTCCTTCAAAGTTGACTGAGCTTTTGGCATTGTAAAATTGGGGCTGAAAAATTCTACTAGTATGCCAGGAAATACAGGATCTATTTCCATGGAACAGTAACAATTGCTGAAGGAAAAAGGCTTTGAATGCCATCATCAAAAAGCTGTGTATCTAAGTCCCTTGAACAGTGTTGTGTAGGGTGAAATACTAAACCTACAGAAAACAAAAAAATGATTAAAAACTGGTAAACTTGGTGGTGGGGGGAATTTGGTGATAACTGAGATAGAAGCTAATAATTATCTTCTAGATTGATATTTTACAATGATGAAATTAATTCTGAGCAACAGCTACAGTAAATTGAAGGCAAATCTCTATCATTTGCATTGTGATAACAAAACTATTGAAATGTCGTCACTAAAGTAAATAATTTCTTATAGAGTTCTAAATATTTTCACCTTCCTTTAAAATAATAAAATTTATCCAGGAAAGAAGGGTGGAACACAAAACCTTTGTAGGCTCTTCCAAATTGGTGAGACTGATGTGACTGGTACCCAACCTGATCACCTACAGGTTAATGCTTGGGTGAAAAAGTAAGTAGGAAATGAAAGGAAAGGAACTAGATTTGGTTCGAATGATTGCAGCAGAAATCAAATTCTACTCAAAGGACCTAAGAACTAGCCAGTGGTATTAATCAAGTTATTTATTTATTTCTAATAAGGATTAAGAACAGAGTAAACCTGCCTAATCTCAAAATATGACCCATACTTAGTTCAATGAAAATATTCCTCTGCTACAGGAGCAGGGTGGTGATTATTTGGAGTAGCACTTTATGGTTATATATATTTCATGTTGACAGCAAATACCTGCTTTTGAAGTAAGGAATTTTGTTTTATTCCACAGATGTGGCTGTGTGGTAAGAAGTTTGCTTTCTTATCACATGGTTCTGGGTTCAATCTCACTGCATAGTACTTAGGGCAAGTGTCTTCTATAACTCTAGGCCAACCAAAACTTTACAAGTGGATTTGGGAGATGGAAACTAAAAACATGTGTTACTGTCTCTGTTTTGACATCACAATGAGATTAATAAACGAGTATCATTGTCATGCAAGTGGGGGGGGGGATATTACCTTACTTGGAAACAGGTGAGGGCATAGGAAGGCATCCAGCCATAGAAAATCCACCTCAATAAATTCCATCTGACCCATACAAGAATGGAAAAGTGGGCCTTAAAATGATGATAATGGTCTTAAAAAAGTGCAGAATGACTGGTCATAATGTCAATAAGGAATGTAAACAGCAGATCACCATTTCACTCGAGTGACAAGCAACTCTGTGGAATTTCAACACGCACACACACAAATAGTGTTTCTAACAATCAAATCCGCTTACAAGGTGTTGATTAGCCCAGGGCTACAATAAAAGACACTGGCTCAAGATATGCCATACAGTGGGGTTGAAACCATGATCAAGTGGTTACAAAGCAAAATTCATAACTGCACAGACAAAGCTTTTACCAATTATTTCATTGACAACAAGAAATATATTTATTTAATGATATAAACCAGTTGCAGACTTTCCTGTTGTAGATGACAGATGAGGGTTATGCAAATTGATGCAGAACCGGAACGGAAGATTGGTTTCTAGTGACTGAATGTCTTTGCAGTACATGAGCTCGCTCCTTCCATCACATTGACATTGCCTCTACAGGTGCATGATGTGTCACATCAGAAGTGATCCCAATGCAACAGGGGATGAACTGTTTTGCTCAAGAACATAAATGCACCACTCAGTCCAGGAATTGAAATCATAATCTCACAATTGTGAGTGGAACACCATAATGCCTAATTGATATGTACCACTTACTGTGGTACACATCAATTAATCTTAACAATTTTACCACAATAAAAGGAATCAACTTTATAAATACAAGTAACTGTATTTTACAGAAGCATTGCCTTCCTGAAAACATTAGTCGCATGAAATTCCTTAACACAAAACCCATTTCCCCTGATTTACATGTAAAGAAATTATTTTTATCATTATTTTAGCTGTTGGATGATAAAACTATAAGGCTACAATCTTGACTTAAATACACTGCTTTTTAGTTTAAAATCCACAGCCTCTTCCAATCCGCTATATAGACACATTATTGTTTTTATTCAAAAACATCAAAAATGAAAATAAAAAAAGAGTGAAAGTCACACACTTATCTACAATGTATTCCCCTGCTTTTTTTTTTTTGTCTTTTAAAGAAACAAAAATATCTTGGTTTTCTTGAAAAGTTCTAGTAATTTTCAATATTTTGTTCTGGCCTTTTTACAGACTGGCTTCAAATCCCGCTAGCTTTTCCCAAAATCCAACAGTTATGTCTCTTCCCAGCAATTGATTGAACATGTATCAAGCTTTAGACAATATGTCTGATTTACTTTGATACAATAATTTCATGTTACCGCCATATAAAGCAGAAACCATATCTTGCAATGCATGGGATGCCAGTATTCAAAGTATAACTCTCGTTTAGGGTGCAACGTTTCCCCACTCTCGTCCCAATTTTAACTTGGTGCTTATGCTAAATCTGTTGACTTTAAAGAAATAAACCAAATTGGCAGGAGCAGACCTACAGGAAAGCAAGGCTACCAATACATCGACTGGGTTGGTGCATAATTATTGCGGCTTTTTTTTCAACAAATACAAAACATCTTTGAATGATGGTCTGACCGTCTGCCAAGCAAATGGGAAGCAGTAATTGAAGTAAATGGTGAATATGCTCCGGAATAATCATTTAAAGATGTTTTTGTTACATGTTGTTATTGTTTTTGTTGAATAAAATTTGCTGCAAAAAAGCTGCAATAATTATGCACCACCCCAATACATAAACCCAACTCGCAGTTGATTAAACATACATCAAATTTTAGACAACATATTCAAGTTATATTTTAATACCATTTAAATTCCACATACTGTGAAATTGACTTCTTACATAGGTGGAAGTCCTTGATTCTGAAGGGAATGCATATTCCATTGTGTAGACCCTTAGAACTTGTCCGGATGAAAAGCAAAGTTGACTGCAAGGATTTAAACTCAGAAGAGACCATATCTAAATGGCACAAGGCATTTTATGGGACACTCCAGCCATTCTGTCAACTCACTACACTTACAGCACAATAACAGACAACAACAAGATGAAGCACAATCGAGAAATGCATAGCAACCACGTAGTCATTCCCACAAAGGTAACACATAAACATCAAAATGCTTTTTTCCTGCTTTTCACAATAATTAGAAATAATCAACAGGTGAAATATCCAAATTGAATTTAGAGAATTGACAGATTCACAGAAGAAGTTTCATGGGAATATTGAATTTACAAGCGGTCCCCGACATCCTGCATGCATATCCCGAGTGACGGGACACCATGTTTGCTGCAGAATCTCCTCAGATGAAGGGACAGAACGACCTCGAAGCCGCCGGTTGCCGATCAAACGCCTCTTGGAACTCTCAGGTCTGCACAGATGGAACTGCGAATGGCTTGCTATCTCCAGTGATCTCACACAGGACCGTCAAGCACGGGCCGCCATGGTTTGTGATGCCGTTAGGAACAGAGAAGAAGCCGGCTCAACCTGCCCTGAGTGAACGCCGTCACAAGTACAAGTAATTTAGAGAATGAATGGAGAGAAAATCTGAGATGAACCTTAATGGAAATAGTTGCATCAATAATGGATATGTTACAAGTTGGCAGCTCAATATTATACTAAATACTCAAGATCGTGATCTTGAAAATATTGACTTCTAAGGTCTTTACTCAAAGAATTAGCATTCCACTGAAATAATTTCTAAACCAGCTTTTTAGTGGTTTCTGTCTTTAAGTCATCAGTATAGAGTACCTCTAAGGCCATTTATACATGAATTCCCTAAACAGACCTTTGATGATCAAGAAATTTATTATGTTTTGTTTCTGAAGGACCTTCTCACCCAATTGGTGCAGAATAAAAAATAAAATCCATTATGTCCCCACATCATCCACTTTTCATGTTTGTTTCACATGCTGGGTTGAACTGGACAGTCTGGCAGAGTCCTGTAAGCTGTAGGATTACATTGAGCTCCAATATCAGGTTCAGCATGGTTTCAATAGCTTGATGCTCTTCCAAAGTCTAGCCTAATAACATTTCTATATTAATCTGCGAATGCTCTCGATGTGAATGTCTTCATCAACACCATTCAACCAAGACAATGACATTTGTATATTTTCTCTGTATTTCAGCAAGATGGGTAAGGACTGGAGTATAAAGAAAAAACGAAAAAAAAAAAAAAAATTGTAAAGAGAGAAGTGGCTGAAAACTGATCAGCAGAGAAAAATGGATGTGAAATGATGATGAGAGACTGCTGCAGAGTTTGTCAACCAAATTGCACTCACAAAGCATTGATCAACTTGTTAAGGAATGAGAGAAGAGGTTGGGGTACAGCAGATTCTTGCTGTAGAGGAGCTACCTGGCTACTCATATTTAGGAGAGAGTGAATGAGTTAATTGGTGGTACCTCCAAAGGGATAGTGATGATGAGGTGCACAGGTGGCACCTCAATTACTTGTTCTTGTGGGATCATTCCCCTGTTGTGGGTTGAGCTGGCTCTGACCAACAAGTTCACCACATCCTTCATGACTACTGACCACATCAGACGGTTGGTGGCAGTCAAGGTAGTCCAGTTTGACAATTGGACAACTGCCCCACTAAGAGAGCAAGTGCACCAGATAGCACAAACACTGTAGCTGTCGTTGTCATTCACTGTTGCAACTCAATAGTGGATGGGAGTTTGCAAGGATATATGTGGAAAGAGATAAGAGGAAGGCAATATCTGTAAAGATTGAAAAGGTTTGAAGGTGGGACAGGAGTTGGGGAGGCTTGAAGGATTCTAGCAGCAATCCTAATATTTCATTACTATCAGTAATTCACAATAAACTAAGAATTAAATCAACATGGACTCTGTCCCTAAACAGTCACACTTTCAGGTGTCGGCCTCATCACTGTCACACTTTCAGGTGTCGGCCTCATCACTGTCACACTTTCAGGTGTCGGCCTCATCACTGTCACACTTTCAGGTGTCGGCCTCATCACTGTCACACTTTCAGGTGTCGGCCTCATCACTGTCACACTTTCAGGTGTTGGCCTCATCACTGTATACCAGATAAAAAAAAATTAATAAAAATCAAACCAATGAGGGAGTTCTCAACTGGGGTCCATTAGGGCTTTTGGAGGTTAAAATTTATGTACACTTTACACACTGAAACCCCACAGCCCATGTCTAACTATCATACAACTTGCATTTGTGAAGAGAAACTTTATGGCTTACAAAGTATCAATCCAGGACAGTGAACTGCAGAACTGTAAGAATGTTGGACAAGATGCTTTACTCTATTTGGTCCAGCTTTTTGCATCTTAAGTTCAAATCCTGCCATAACTAATTTGGTCAGTGGGACTAATTTGTGGCCCAGTTTGACACTAACAACTAGTACCTTGGGTGCTCTTAGCTGAATCCATTTTTTTGTAATCATTCAATCACCAGGTCACTACTTTAACAGTTTGCTCCTTCCAACTAGTCAAGCAAACCCATGAAAGGGTCATGGGTATTGCCTCCTACCCTAAAAAACCCTTCCTAGCTCTATAAATCCTAGATTCTTACTGCTTCTACCTCCACCACTTAAGTACATCACCAATATAACAGTTGACTGTCAACTAGCTATTAAGATCATAGGTTAGCTTGCAGCTAATTATTCCCATACATCATCATCATCGTTTAACATCCATTCTCCATGCTAGCATGGGTTGGACGGTTCGACCGGGGTCTGGGAAGCCAGGAGGCTGCACCAGGCTCCAGTTTGATCTGGCAGTGTTTCTACAGTTGGATGCCCTTCCTAACGCCAACCACTCCATGAGTGTAGTGGGTGCTTTTTACATGCCACCTGCACAGGTGCCAGGCGAGGCTGGCAGCGGCCACGATCAGTTGGTGCTTTTTACGTGCCACCAGCACTGGGGCCAGATGAGGCTGGCAAACAGCCACGATCGGTTGGTGCTTTTACATGTCACTGACACAGACGCCAGTCAGGCGGCCCTGGCAACTGCCATGTTTGGACGGTGCTTTTAACGTGTCACCGGCACGGGTATCTTAACTACAATTTCCATTTATTAAAATCTTTGATTCTTTGTCAATATGTCATCTCAAATCTTGATTACTTGTATCTTGTAGTGAGTAGAGAGTACAGGTACACCACTAACTTTCTAGACACTGATGGTCCGGAACCTCTTATAATCTTTACTAATTTACAGTAATGTACGGACACCTGTTTTCATTAAATTATTCAAATAAATTTAATATTTAATCTAATTTAGGGTATGTTGATCAAGTTGACCACCCTCACTACTTCAGAAAGTCTTTGGAACCAAACGGGCCTGGAAATTTCATCTTGTGCCTGTATGTAATCCTTATCAACACTTTAAACAAAACAAGGACATTTTCTGCCTGCCACCGATATTTTGTGTTGTTCTGTTATTAATTAGTTTTGAACTTTGCAATATTACCTATTAAACAATTCCAAATCTTTCTACGAGATGTAGAATCTTTCTTGCAGCTCTTCAACAGATTCTGCAATAAGAATCAGATAAAAACCTTGATGAATACCTACCTATACTGAATCTACTGCCAATTCTGACCTTACAGATCTTTTGTACATGACTTAACACCCTCTCTTGAACTATTCGTCTCTACAATGTAGGCTTAAACTTTCACTACGCTGAGAATGAGGAGGAGACAATTAAGCCACAAGAGAAAATATATTCAATAAAATTATTTTACATCTAAATTGTATAGACATATATATATATACATACCGATATCTACACAAAAACACACATATAATTTATATTAGTGCGTGAATGTGTTATGTAGGAGTACATATATCGCATGTTGTATACAAGTATGTATATAAATGTATGATGTATGTGGATAGGTACACAGACAACCAGTTCTATCTGTAAGCCATAACATAATGGAATATTTCTCACATGAACATAATATCTCAGAAACGGGCGAGAGATATGCGAATTGTTGATGATGTTTACGCCGTTCTGCCTGGCGTTAGTGAAAAGAAATGATATGAAACGGAACACTTAAACCCCGACATAATAAGTAACATAAAACTCAAATTTCAAAGTTTGAAATCGAAAACACAAACAGAAAATTCTTGTACGAGATGTGTGTGTGTTTATAGAAATCATTTCTTGTGTGGGTTAAAGGTCTCATATTTATAGAAAAAGGGGGGAAAAAAGTGATATTTATGTCTTTCAAGAAGACTTTCAAAAATAGACAAAATAATGATAATTATTTAATTTGCAACATGTTTTTTATTTTTCGCATTCTGAGTTTTGATTTTTGTACGGTTTTTGTTACCGAAAGATGAAGCAAAACCACTGTTAAAAGTGGAGGGAGGGAGGGATAGATGGATAGATATACCACACACTATGTTAAAGATGAGGCTACTGGAGTCCGCTGCTTCTAGTTCACTTGCATATTAAAAGCAAAGCCGACCCCGATGGTGCTTTGAATGTCAGGTTTAATGAAGCACTGAACATAGACACGCATACACACACGTGTGTGTGAGTGTTGTTTAATCCCCAGGTTAGAAATTGATAAGGCACATCTATAATTAAAAGCATTTCAGCTGTAACAATTTAGTCTGGTTTTTCTCTAATACGACCCTATACAGGGATGCATTACTCGGAATACAATGTCCCGATATAATTTTTCTTTTAAATTAGTAATTTGAGGGAAATTTGGCTGCTATTTCTAGCACATCAAGGAACTCCTGTATATGTATATATATGTGTGTGTGTAGTTTATTCTCAGATTAACCCTACTAGAAAACGGCTATAATGAAAGGCATTCTTTTTTCTTTTTTTTACTGGTCAGAGCGTATCCAGGACTACATTGATGTGGCTGTATTTTTAAGAATGCAGTAGGGTGTGATTGAAGGGAATTTGTCTGCTATTTCTAGCAGGCTTCTTCGAGTGCATAATAGTGTGTGTGTGTGCGTGTGTGGATGTATATAGTGTCAGTCATCTGTGAAAGCCGCAGCAAGCAGCGAAAAATTTAAGGAGGAATCTTGACTCTGCAAACGACGAGGGAATAGCAACGAGATCGATTTTTTTGTGGTTCCTAAATTTTTGTAACCCAAAAAGACATTGGAAAGACTTGCAACAATTCCTGATAATAATAGTTTCTTTTATTATTCTTCCTAGTTTGGGCAGAAAGCCTAAAATTTTGGGGGAGGAGGATATCATCGACACCAGTGCCCCGAAAAGATGAAATAATAATAATGCTGATGATGATAACATTAATAAAAAGTGTTTTTCTCTCCGAAATGCCTCAGCTTTTCTTTTCTTGAGACATCAGCGAAAATAATGAATGCAGCACGAATAAAGAGAAATACCACCATGAATGCTGGCTTGCTTTCTAAATGGTAAAAAGAAATGATTAAACGTTTGCCATGAAAAAGAGTCTGAATATATTTTGATAATGTTCTTCTTCTTGTTCTTGTTATCTCGAAATGGGAACAGGGCGAGAGATGGGAGAAAAGAGAAAGATGGAACGGTTATGAGAGAACAGCTTACCTTAAAGATCTGCCATGTCGTCCAAATTAACATATCTGAGTTGAATATTCCCCAGGAAATGCTAACTAAAGTTTGTAGTGGGAAGGCGGTTGTGTTGGAAGGCTTCGATGGATGTGGCACATCGCACACAGCTGCCTTGTTTACCTGCAGCGGAGAGGAATGGCAGATCTCGCCTGCAAGTCACACACACTCCTGCCTTCAAGATCTCGGCTACGCGAGATTAGGCTACACATATTATATTAAATATATTGAAAGAAATATGTGTGCGCGCAAACACACACACACTACTACATAAATATATCTATATCTATATAGATATATTTAGATATATATATATATATATGTGTGTGTGTGTATGTATGTGTGGGTGTGTTTGTATGTAAGAAACTGTTCATGTGCGAATGGGATCGCGCGCACACACACCACACACACACACACACACACGTACGCCCATGTACATAAATGAACAGATTCGCTCATGCACACAAAAATAAAACATAAACGTATTATCAGAAATACTTATAAATATTTATATAATTTATCTTACCAATCCGGCGAGTTTCTCACATACACACCCATTTCACAGACATACAAACACACATTGATACACATACGTATACACACACATATATATATTATACAAACACGCTGCGTTGACTCTTCCATTAAAAATTACTCAAATTCGTGATTAATATATTTAAAATTATATTTGACTCTAATAATAATAAATATTACATCTTTTATCTGTTTAATTAGCGATCAATTGCTGTCGTTATTAATTTATCAATTTTATTTAAATTGACATTATATTTTTCGTTTCACTTATTCCCCATTCCATATTTTTATATATTCACATCACTTGTAGTTCTCTCCCTCGCCTCGTTTAGTATTTAAATTGACATTATATATTTTTTCTTTTCGCTTTTCGTTTATTCCCCATTCCATATTTTTGTATATACCCATCACTCGTAGTCCTCTCCGTCATTTAGTATGTTTCTCGCGAAGCATCATCGCTGTTGCTTGTGCTGACTCTCCTCAAGAAGACCGTGTCGAAAGACCTTACACCAACTGGAAAATTATACTGAAGTGATGCAAAACAATAGCCATGCTAAAGAAGGAAACAAGTGTCGTGTCAAGAAAACTTCTCTTTCACAGGAATTGTCTAAATACTTAGCAGCCCTTCGACCATGGTCTTTCACATCCTCTTTCACCCCAGTTGCTTTAGGCAGCGCCCTTGCCTATATGGAGCATGCCGAATTTAGCCTTCTCATATCTTTGGTCACCTGTCTCACTGCCCTCTCTGTCCATGCTGCTGGAAACCTTGTCAACACCTACGTCGATTATGTTCGAGGAATCGACACCAAGAAAAAGAAAGATGCTAATCACAAAACATTGGTCGATTCTGTGTTGATGCCGGGTGACATTGCTTGGCTGGGAGGGTTGTCCTACGTGTTGGGATGCTGTGGATTTTTGTTGCTTGCCTATATTTCTCCTGCCCGCATGGAGCACTTGGCCCTTATTTACTTTGGAGGTTTATCCGGAAGTTTCCTTTACACTGGTGGTCTTGGACTGAAGTACGTTGCTCTCGGAGACGTGGTAGTCTTCCTCACTTTTGGTCCCCTTACAGTCGTGTTCGCCTTTCTTTCACAAACCGGTGAACTATCGAACGAACCCATTTTTTATGCCATCCCTTTAGCTATCAGTGCTGAAGCAGTCCTTCATTGCAATAACACTCGACATATGGAAAGTGACACGGATGCTGGGATTGTTACCTTAGCCATTCTGCTGGGCCATACTGGCTCCTACATATTGTTCGTGATGCTTTTATTTCTGCCCTACATTGCCTTTGTCTACTTGGGACTGCATTATTCCAAATGGTATTTTCTACCTCTCTTAACCGTGTTTGAATCCTTTAAATTGGAGAGATATTTTCGTTACCGTCACTTGGAACAATTGCCTCGGAAAGTGGCACGGTTGAATTTTATTTTTGGACTTCTTTATGTTATAGCTTGTATATTGGCACTAAAACACTGACCAAACATTCGCAGCAAGATCCATCGAAAGGCAAAGTATTTATTATTGTTATTTTTATACTTGTTTTTATTATTGTTTTTTGTTATTGATGGAGAAACAGATTTGGTAAAGCCTTGCAGTATTCATAGCGTGTTTTTCAGCCTTTCGCGATCGATAAAATAAAGTACCAGTCAAATACTGGGGTCGATTTTGTACTGTGCCACTCTGCCATGTGAGGTCCTGTGGGTGAATTGTGTTGAGAAGGCGAAATCAGTAAAGCGGCCGACAAAATTCTTGCGGTATTTCATGTTCCTTTATGTCGAGGACAAATACTGACAGGGTTTCCGTTTTTGTATCAATAAAATAAACACCTGTAATTACTAGTTACGATATAATCAGGTACATCGATTATACTCTCACCAATAGTTGAAATAATAGTTATTAGTGAGACTTTAGAGTGGTTGAAACGGAATGCTAGGTTAACAGGTTCCCTTATGTTCTGAGTTAAAATCATATTGAAATAAGGACTTGTCACATTACTAGTACCGGTTTCATCGAATAAACCTTTCTACTGTAATTTGTGGCCTTCTATCAATTATGATAGTGTAGTCGTATCCTTGTTTATGATGTCTTCAGAATAATTAAAATGCTTCAAAATTTCAAATCAAATTACGCGACTGTTCCACCTGCTAGAAATGGTAGTCATATCACACCCTACGAAGGCTGAGGAACCATGTCTGAGTAATAGACAGGATGGTCACAACTTTTATGATTAACGTTTTACCTACTCGACACAATAATTCACATCCAAGACTTTATATGTTGATTGTAGAGTACAGAATCGATTATATTGATCTCAGTATTTGACTGGTACTTTATTTTATCGATCTGACTTGTAGGACTTTTTGACCAACGATTCGTTCTCCTTCAATTAAAACTGACTCGGTGCTAAACAACAATAATGACTTCGACCGTTCGTCATGATTAGCATGAATTATCAATATTATTGGCAGAATTGTTGAAGTGTGGAAGAAATACTTTGCAGTATTTATTCCAGCTCCTTATTTCTGAGTTCAAATCTCTCTAAGGTCAAGTTTATCTTTCATTCCAAGATCGATAAAATAAAGTATCAATCCAGTAGTAAGGATCGGTTTATTCGACTAACCATCTTCTTTCAAGATTGTTGGCCAAAATCAGAAATCAGTTTTCTTCAGGTGCTGCACAAATTATTTAGCGCTATTTCCTCCGGCTCTTTATGTCCTGAGATCAAATACTGTCGGAGCCGACTTCGCGTTTCATCCTTTCGAGGTCGATAAGATAAGCAGCATTTGAGCACCGGGGTCGATGTGAAGATCCTAATCGACCTCGCTCACCCCTCAAAAAATTCATTTATTTTCAAGACAATATTCTCAGTTGAGATAACTAATCTTGGTGCTTTACGTTTTCTTCTTTCTTCCTCTCATCTTCTTTAGTTCGCGATCTTTTGTTTCGTGTTCAAACAATCTTTACCACATCCATAATCTTGATACAAACTAATGTTTCAAGTTCTAGGCTGTAGTTATTGCACAAGGGCATATCTTCTTAAGAAGGTAATTGGTTATATGATTTCTCCACCCAGCTGATATTTTATATAACCACGAATAACACGGGGCATTACTAATTAGTTAATTATATATTTACCACGAGTTAGTTTATGACGATAGACATACACCTGAGAGATACATATGTCAAGTTTTAATACCCCTATTTTTTTTTTGTTTTTCACAGTTGCTAATTTTGTTTTGTAAATGACATGTGCTGTTTTCTTAATTATTCTAGTGTGTTTACAAAAATGCCTCTGTAGCAGATTTTTGCCTCAACTATCGGGGACGGGAGGAAGTCTTTCTAAAATCTGAGTCCCTCTGAATCTACTGAGGCCCTTTTAAGTTTTAGGGCATCTACATTTAGTCGGGCCCTCTCTGCTATTTTATGTTCTAAGTTAGCAAAACCGTAGCCCCCCCCCCCCCGGAAAATGGCCTCGATGTCCCATCAGACCTATTCCGGCCCTACTTACGAAGATCCCTAGCAACTCTTTCCTAAGTTGTACTTCACTGTGTCGCCTGAAATGTTTTTCATCACGTTTGCTCCATAACCTGTGGCTGAAGAAAAATAACAAATAATACGGCAAGTACAGCATCATCAATGATTCTTACGCTGATTACACGAGTCTCCAAGTCAGGGGTCGGGGAACTTTTTTGGTAACCAATTACACCAAAATATATTTATTTACTCCGACTTTATCCCCCTTAATTTGAAAAGAAGAAAATCGCAGATTCTTTGAATTCAAAAGGTTTATTGAAAGAACTCGTTTTCTATGTAATTTTACTTCCGTCTAATGAGTCCTCATTACCCCTAAGAATTTTATTCTTACCCCACTTCGGGTAATTTATCCCGGTTCACCTGCCCTAAGCGGGTGCGTGATCTTTTAGAAATAGTTAGAATTTTCCCTAAAACCACAACCTGCCGTATTAAAAGAGAATGGTCACAGTGTATAATAATGTATGTATGCATACACACTCCTGGTCTAATTTAGTCTCTTTTAATATGGTATACGCACACTTAAGCACGGTCGAATAGTTATGAAGTGTGCTCCATCGACTTTGTTTCGTCAAAAGTTCCAGAAAAGTACTTTTTAATAAAATTTTCTCCAACTATCTTTCATATGGTGTAGATTATGATTCTATTGAAATTTGTTGTGAAAAAGTGTTTTCGGAGGTGGGAAGGAGTTTCGGGTAATTCCACAATGTTGGATTTGTTTCCTCGTTACTTTATGGAAAATTAATATTTTTGTAATGAAATTGTCTACAAATAACTTTCAGATGTACAACATTACGATTACATCGAAATTTAAGAAAAAGAATTGCAAGCACCCATTCATACTAACTCTCTTTAGAATATCTTTCGAGTTTCGATTTGTTCATAAGTAAAACGTGTCAGTGTGTGTGTGCGAGCCGACCAATTTTTTTCTTTTACACGTGAAATTCCAATATAATCATAATTTACACCATCTGAAAGGTATTTGTGGAAAATTACATTAAAAAATACCCAATGTTATAAAAGTTTTGGAGAAACAAAGCCAACTCGTGTTAGTTTTCCAAAACTCTTTACCCCACTCACAAACATTTTTTTTACAAACATTTCCGATATAATCAGAATCTACGTCATCTGAAAGGTATTTGTAGGAAATTTCACTAAAAAATATTCATTTTTCTGGAAGTTATGAAGAAAGAAATTCGGTGGGGGATGATACACTTGAGTGGTGGGTGTTGAAGTTGATCGAACATCTAAATGACATCGTCGAAACCAATGGAGATTGCACCATCATCAGATGTACAAGAAGACGGCTTAATCATTCGCTCTCGATCAGGTTTACGAAGTCATACTAAACTTAGGATTAAACGATAGCAACACGTGTCGAAAAATGTTGCAGTCCCTCTGCCAACCAATTCTGTTTTGGGCGATGTTAATATTTCATAAAACACCGTTCAGATTTTTAGAAGTTGGATGCAAAGTCCGGAAAAGGGAAAGATTTCCTTTTGTACTCTCTCTTAAACTTTTTTGTTTTTAATATTATACATGGTGGAAAATTGATTTCCTTACAATAATAATAATGATGAGAAAGTTATAAAAATAAAAAAAAAATTACTCTTAAAAAGAAACATCATTTCTGTATTATGTATATCCATGTCTCAATTTGCTTAAACGTTAACTCGATGAAATTTGCCTTACCTTATCAAGATAATAAAACAAAAATAAAAAAAAACTGAAAATATTTTAACTGACATGACTTGTACAAAATTTACATTTGATTGTATTACACACGTGCAAAAAAAAAAACAAACTGTTATTCAATTTCCTAAGCAAATTAAGACAATGAATAAAACAATTTATTGACAATAATATGACATACAAATTGAAAACATCTTACAATAGTATTGTGGGTTTACATGTATATTCAGTATTTTTAATGTTGATGATTATGATGAATATTTCAGTCAAATAGACAAAGAAACTCTGCCAGGTTAGGGCTATACTGGGTCATCTATACTGCTCAGCACTTTCATCATCATCGTTTAACGTCCGCCTTCTATGCTAGCATGGGTTGGACGATTTTGACTGAGGGCTGGCGAACCAGATGGCTGCACCAGGCCCCAATCTTGATCTGGCAGAGTTTCTACAGCTGGATGCCCTTCCTAACGCCAACCACTCCGAGAGTGTAGTGGGTGCTTTTTACGTGCCATCGGCATGGGGGCCAGTCAGGTGGTACTGGCAATGACCTTGCTCGAATCTTTTTACACATGCCACCAGCACAGATGCCAGTAAAGCGACGGACCACACATAACAAGTAACTTCCTAGAAAATAAGTGAAATAAATATGTATATATTGATTAGGAAAAGAATTAAACTAGATGAGATGTAATTTGGTTTTATACTTGGGAAGAGTACCACAGATGCCATCTTCCTAGTGAGACAGCCGCAGGAAAAGTACTTGGCCAAAAGTAAGCCATTGTACTTAGCCTTCATCAACTTTTAACAGAGAAAGCTTTCAACAGAGTTCCCTGCTCTGTTATATGGTCATCTCTAAGAAAGTTAGGAGTAGAGGAGTGGCTTGTTAGAGCTGTACAATCCATGTACAGTGGTGGTGTGAGTAGGGTGAAAGTCGGCCATGAATACAGTGATGAATTTAGCATACAAGTAGGGGTTCACCAGGGCTCAGTTCTCAGCCCACTCAATCATTATAGTCCTCCAGGCCAGAACAGAAGAAATCAAAACTGGATGCCCATAGGAACTGCTATATGCTGATGACCTTGCTCTTATTGCAGAATCTTTAGTAGAATTGGAGAAGAAATGCCAGGTATTGAAAGAAAACCTGGAATCAAAGGGCCTCAAAGTTAACCTAGCAAAGACGAAAGTTGTTAGCAAGAAAGAAGATAAAACTATCATTCCATCAAGTAAATGGCCCTGCTCAATATGTAGGAAAAGAGTTGGAAGAAATTCCATTCGCTGCCCCCAGTGTAAGCTATGGACACATAAGAGGTGCAGTGGAAGCACAGGTAGATTAACAGATAAAGTCATCTTTGTATGTGGCAGATGTGCAGGAACAACAAGTACTAAGAGCACACAGGACTTAGACTCTCTCAAATGCCCAGGAGGCTCTCTTGAGGTTGTGGATGGTTTCTTTTATCTAGGTGACCAAATTAGCAATGGTGGAGGATGCTCTTAAAGTATTGTTTCTAGGATAAGAATAGAGTGAAGGAAGTTCAGAGAGCTATTACCTCTGTTGGCAGCAAAAGGACTCTCTCTCTCTCTCTCAGAGTGAAAGGTAGGCTGTATGATGTATGTGTGTGAATGGCTATACTCCATGGTAGTGGGACATGGGCTCTAAATGCAGAAGACCTGCATAGACTGGAGAGAAATGAAGGCAGTATGCTCTGTTGGATGTGCAACATCAGTGTGCATGTATGACAAAAGTGCAAATGTATTGAGAGGAAAGTTGGGCATAAGGCAAAATCAAATGTAGCATGCAAGAGAGAAGACTATGTTGGTTTGGACATGTGATGTGTATGAATGAGGACAGCTGCATAAAGAAGTGGATGGTACCTGTGGAGGAGAGAGACTCAGGAAGACATGGGATGGCGTGGTAAGGATCGATCTCAGGATGTTGGGCCTCGTGCAGGAAATGACATTGGAGGTATGAGGTTCTTGAGAAGACCCACCCATGTCAGTGAAACTGATTCTAGCATAACAAGAAAACTTCTCACACACTCTACCACAACAAACCAAACTACATCTCTTCTCTTCCTCACATTTTCACTTGATGCACTATGCTTACCTCCCACTCACAAATCCTGTCTCACTGTATCATTGCTGTCCGCTAGTTCCTGATCTGTGTGTTCCACCCACACATAAGAAAACTTTTCTTACATCCTACCCCAACAAATCAATCTACGTCTCAGTGGTTGCCGTTAGGAAGGGCATCCAAGTGTAGAAACTCTGCCAAATCAAGATTTGAGCCTGGTGCAGCCATCTGGTTCGCCAGCCCTCAGTCCAACCCATGCTAGCATGGAAAGCGGACGTTAAACAATGATGATGATGTCTCTAGACCTCTTCCTCACATTTCCTCCTTCATACTCAATGCCTAGCTCTCACTCCCCAATCCTGTCTTCGCGGCTGGGCATGGTTCAGAAAGCTTCTACCCCTACTGGTGACAATGGGCCTCTTGCTCAGAGTGAAAGGTAGATTGTATGATGCATGTGTGCGAACCGCCATACTTCACGGCAGTGAAACATGGACCCTGACTGCGGAGGATATGCGTAGGCTTGAAAGAAATGAAGCTAGCATGATCCGATGGATGTATAATGTTAGTGTGCACAGACGACAGAGTGTAAGCACCCTGAGAGAAATGTTAGACATAAGAAGTATCAGATGTGGCATGCAAGAGAGACGTTTTTGTTGGTATGGTCATGTACTGTGGATGGATGAGTAGAGCTGTGTGAAGAAGTGCCACTCCCAAACAGTTGAAGGAATCCGGGGTAGAGGGAGACCCAGGAAGACATGGGATGAGGTGGTGAAGCATGACCTTCAAACGCTGGGCCACACAGAGGCAATGACAAAAGACTGACGCCTCTGGAGGTATGCTGTGACTGAGAAAACCCTGCAAATAAACAAATAAAGTGAGTCCACAGCTGTAACCTACACTAGTGTCACATAACCAGCCCACTCAAAAGTACCTTGGATTGTAGGGCGACATGCTATGCTTGAGGAGACCTATTGAGTCAAGTACATCAACATCAGCAATATAAAAATCGAATCAAATGGAAATTGTAGTTGTGAGCCCCATGCTGGTAGCACATAAAAAGCACAATCCAAATGTGGCCAATGCCAGTGCTGCTTTGACTGGCTTCCGTGTTGGTGGCATGTAAAAAGCACCATCTGATCATGGTCGATGCCAGCTCCTCTGGCCTCTGTGCCAGTGACATATAAAAAGTACCCACTACACTTATGGAGTGGTTGGCGTTAGGGAGGGCCTCCAGCTGTAGAAACACTGCCTGGTCAGATCAGGACCTGGTGTAGCCTCCTGGCTTCCTAGACCCCAGTTGAACCGTCCAACCCATGCCAGCATGGAAAACAGGCGTTAAACGATGATGATTGCTAACTGGTAGTAGCCCCCCACCCCCAGGTTTTCACTACTCACTTCCTTTCCGCACTCTCTAATCATACTTCTTTGGCAATGTCCTTCGAACCTGAAGGGTATGCCCTGGCATTTGCCACCATTTATATTTCTCTCTGCCTTTACTTGACCATCCCATTTCTATTCTGATCCCCAACCCCTATTATCATGCCCAGCACTTTGCCACCATCTCTATCCTGCTGTCTCCCACTCTCTCTTGTTCTCATGCTCTTCCCTCAGGTTAGGTAACCATGTACCTCCTTTGCAGCTGCACACCTGTTTCTGCCTCTCTAAGTCACAATAACCTTTCATCATCTGACAAGGAGGTCACCTCCTCCAATGCCCCCTCCCCTCTCAAAAGATTTTTGTTTGCAAGTTACTTGGTGACCCTGTCAGTGCAGGTGCCTCTTGAAAAGCATCCTGTCCACACTGTAACGTGGTTGGTGTTTGGAAAGGCATCCAGCTGTATAAACCTTGCCAAAAATGACCTCACCTGTGCTCATGCCACATAGAAAGCACAAAGTCCACTCTGCTGAGCGGATGGTGTTGGGAAGGGCATCCAGCTGTAAAAATCTTGCCAAGACAGTCACAGAAGTCTGGTGCAGGCTTCTGCCTGGCTGGCTCCTGTCAAATTGTTCCACCCATGCCAGCATGGAAGGCGAACATTAAGTGATGAAGATGATGATGATGTTTATATTTCACTTAGGCATGGTGAGACCAATAACCAAATGTAGAACTCGGTATACACATGTTTCAAAATGAAGTGTTGGCTGAGTATAGAGCAGTGATAAGAAAGAGGGATGACAAAAGAATAAATGATTACCTTATGAACTCCATTAGCTTACGGCTGTTACTGCTATAAGATGCAGTGGACTCATAGTTGAGTGCCTGAGTAACACCTCATGGCTTTATAGGGGCCTCGGATATGAAGTACAATTTATTTGGGAAAGAGTTACATTTGTCCCTGAACAACTCAACAATGGGAAAAGTCAATATAGATGTACATAAGAAAAGTGTAAGTCCAAAATATAATTAGATGCATTAGTGAAAATATATGTGCATGCATGCACTCTGAGGCACCTACAGATACAGAAAGACACATACACAGATACACCTGTATACAGAGTGCAGTGAATATATTGTCTAAATTATGCAAAAAGGAAATAACATTGACATCTCATTTTAATAGTCATATTTACCAAAATTACATAAAAATATATTGAAATACAAAAGAGTAAATGTATTCAATAAAATCACCATTGGCTTCAACTCCAGACGACTTTGGAATCTCCTACAACTCTTCTATCTGAAAGTTTTGGTTTTGTTTACACAAGGAGGTTTTTCCCGCTTTCTCAAAGGCTGTCATTACTTTCGAGACAGTACTTCTTGATACACCAAACATTTCACTGCTTTTGTTGTGCTAGCACCTGCCATATGAGCACCAACAATTTTACCTCTTTGAAAGTCCGATAGATCTGTCATTTTAATGAATTTTAATTAGCTTTTTCCGATGATATCTTAAAAGAAACAGCAATTTTAGCAAAACATATCAAGCAACACTAATAATAAATCAAAAAATATAAAAATAAACATATTTTTGATGGTTTTATAGATATTTCAAAATTATGATGCTAGGTGTTTCCATTATTTTGTGCAACCCCTGTATATGTATGTGTGTGTGTATGTATATATATATATATCATCATCATCGTTTAACATCCGTTTTCTGTGCTAGCACGGGTTGGACAGTTCGACCAGGGTCTGGGAAGCCAGGAAGCTGCACCAGGCTCCAGTCTGATCTGGCAGTGATTCTACATCTTGTTGCCCTTCCTAATGCCAACCACTCCATGAGTGTAGTGGGTGCTTTTTACGTGCCAGTGGCACAGGTATCATAACTACAATTTCCATTTGATATTTATTTTGATGTTGATGTACTTGACTCAATAGGTCTCCTCAAGCACGACAGGTCACCCTACGCTCCAAGGTAAGCACAGCAGGTCGTTTTGCGATCCAAGGTACATTGGATGGGCTGTGGCTATGCAAAACTGGTGCATGAAGTAGCCCTGAACTTACATTACTTGTCGGGTCTTCGCAGTCACAGCATATCTCCAGAGATCTCGGTCTTTCGTCATTGCCTCTGTGAGGCCCAAGGTTCGAAGGTCATGCTTGACTACCTCATCCCATGTCTTCCTGGGTCTACCTCTCCCCCGGATACCTTCAACTGTTTGGGAGTGACACTTCTTCACACAGCTCTACTCATCCATCCGCAGTACATGACCATACCAGCGCAAACATCTCTCTTGCACACCACATCTTATGCTTCTTATGTCCAGCATTTCTTTCAGGGTGCTTACACTCTGTCGTGTGTGCACACTGACATTACACAGACAGTGGATCATGTTAGCTTCATTTCTTTCAAGCCTACGCATGTCCTCTGCAGTCACAGCCCATGTTTCACTACTGTGAAGCATGGCGGGTCGCACACATGCATCATACAATCTACCTTTCACTCTGAGCGAGAGACCTTTTGTCAACAGCAGGGGTAGGAGCTTTCTAAACTTTGCCCAGGCTATTCGTATTCTAGTGGTGACACTCTCTGAGCATCCACCTCCACTACTAACTTGGTCACCTAGGTAGTGGAAACTATCAACTACTTCTAGTTTCTCCCCCTGGAGTGTAATGGAATGTTTTCTGAGTATCTGTGGTGTCTATTGCCTCTGTGCATCTGCCGCACATGAAAACTATCTTCTCAGTTAATTTTCCTTTGATGTTGCTGCACCTCTTACACTGGGTATATCTTATGGAGTTTCTACCTACACCTTTTCTACAGATCGAGCAGGGCCACCTGCCCGAGGCGGTGTGTGATGAGTTCGCCTTTCTGCTTACTATAACTTTGGTCTTTGCTACATTTACTCTAAGGCCTTTTGATTCTAAACCTAGCTTCCACACCCGAAATTTCTTTTCTAGTTCCAGTAGTGATTCTGCTATGAGGTTGTCAGCATAGAGGAGCTCCCAGGGGCAACCCATTTTGAATTTCTCTGTTATTGCCTGGAGGACTATAATAAATAGAAGAGGACTAAGGGCTGAACCTTGGTGGACCCCTAGTTCTACCCGGAATTCTTCACTACGCTCGTTGCCAATCTTAACCTTACTAACGGCCTCTCTGTATAGGGCCTGAACAGCCCTTATTAAGCCGTTCGTCAATCTCCAGTTTCCGCATTGCCCACCAGATAAGGGATGAGGGGACCCTGTCAAAGGCTTTCTCCAAGTCCACAAAAGCTATGTAGAGGGGTTTATCTTTAGCTAGGTACTTCTCCTGCAGTTGTTGAACCAGGAAAATGGCATCAGTGGTGCTTCTACCAGGAACAAAACCAAACTGCATCTCATCTAAGCAGACTCTCTCCCTAATGAGATGGACTATGACCCTCTCTGTGACCTTCATCACCTGATCCAGCAGTTTAATACCCCTGTAGTTATTCCTATCTAGAGCATCACTTTTACCCTTGTAGCAGTTGACTATGGTGCTGCTATGCCAGTCATTGGGTATGACTCCGTTATGTACTACCTGGTTTATAATGTGGGTGACTAGGCCATAGCCCACACCACCAGATGCTTTAAGCATCTCATCAGTGATTCCTGATGGGCCAGGGGCTTTTCCTGGCTTCATACCCTTAATTGCTTTTACTACTAGGGAGCTGTCTACTGGGATAGCTGGTCCCTCTACTGGGTCAACATTTGGAGGGCTCTCCTCCTCCCATTCATTCTCCACATTCAGCAGTCTTTCATAATGGCTTCTCCAAACCTCTTTCTTTTTCAGAATCACTAAAAGCAAGTGCACCATCATCCATTCGAACACATTTCTCTCCTGTAACATCACTTGCAAACAAAAATCTTTATTCTTCAGTCTGCACTTAGGAATATATTTTCCTTTAGACCTGCTGGCTGACTATTTTCTTGGTGCCAGTCTTTTGGCCTTGACACCAGAAATATTCACTCTTTATTATTTATGAAACTTAAGGCAGCAAGCTGGCAGAATTGTTAGCATAGCAGACACAATGCTTAGTGGCATTTTGTCTTTCTTTACGTTCTGAGTGCCTTTCATCCTCTCAAGGTTGATAAAATAAGTACCAGTTGAGTGCTGGGGTTGATGTAACTGACTTCCCCACTCCCCTAAAAAATCTCAAGCTTTATGGAGAGGATTATTTATGAAAGTTTGTGCTTCTGGAAATTCCTGAGCAGCCCAGGCATGTCTCTCAGATTCAATTGTTTTCCTGATCTGGTTTTTCATTTCCATTCATAATTTATCAACACTAATCCAAGATTATCCTAAGGTAATCCCATATTCCACTTCAGTGTGGCCTCTACACCCACACTAATCCAACTTCACAGTATTTTAAATAGGATTCTTAAAATTCTTTGCATATTCAACCATTTCAGCCAAATATTGCTATCTTTGTCAGTTTTGGTCTCCATTCTTTACTGATTAACAAAAGGAATTTTGTATCATTTACTTGTTTCTGTCACTGAACTTGAAGGATTTAATCAAATAAATCGATCCCAGTACTTTTTTTAAAAAATTAAAGTCTGGTACTTATGAGTCTCTTATGCCGAAATGCTAAGCTATGGGGATGTAAACAAACCAATACTGGTTGTCAGGTGTGGTGGCGAACAAACACACATATATATATTAATTTCCGTCTACCAAATCCATTCACAAGCTTTTGGTTGGCCTGGGGATAGAGCTGTGGGAGTGAACCCAAAACGACATCGTTGGAAGTAAATTTGGCAGTCAAAACCGAAATTTAGAGTTATTTCCCTTGCATTTTTAAACCCAATTTTTAACTCTTGAGGTTTTGTTAACTAAATCCCTTGGGTTCAAAGTTTTTCAAATCAGTATAATACTCGAATGAGACAGACGTAGCGTTTTCCACCATAAAAGCTATATCAATTTAATTATTTAACACCATATATCTTATTTGTGATATTATTACATATGGTATATATTGATTTCTGATTTCGGCATAAATCCAACAATTCAGAGAAGAGCGATTTAGTCGATGCAATCGACTCCTTTAAATTATTGGTATTACGTTTTGTCGACTCCGAAGGGATGAAAGTCAAAGTTGGCTTCGGAGGGATGTGAACTCAGATCGTGAAGACCCGGAACAAATGCCACAAGCCATTTCCCCCCGATTCCCTAACGATTCTCCCAGTTCACTGCCTTGCACATTTTGTTAAATATCACAGATTTAAAAAAAAAATCAAATTATTACTATTTTCAGTGTGAGTTCTGCGCGTTCGTCCCATCCGTTAGAAATAACAACCAAGTTCCCTCAAATGCACCTAGCGCATCTTTGTTATATCTCGACCTTCCTGAACAGTTGCTGCTTAGAATCCAGATCTAAGAAGTCCCAGATCTGACCTTTGGTCTACAGCATCTCAACTATGACTCGTGTTTCTAAGTTTTATGTAGACGTATATTTTTTAGTGTTTGCTCTGGTTGTGATAAGGTGCGGTTCGAGGGAGATTTGGCTGCTATTTGCAGCAATGATGTTCCATTGGCTTGTGTCGTAATATGAGCCATTTCAAAGCATGTCTGAAGCCACACAATACGAGCGACGGGAATAATTCTGGAACTGACTGGCAGATGGAAGGGAGATAACTGACATTTTTTATTTCACCTTTTAGGAGAAAGTATCCCCAAAATGTTTAGATACAAAATAATTCGACTAAGAAGTGCAAATGCCATAAGTGTTTCTTTTATTTCGTGGTTGATCCGCTATCTGCCGATGTATGTTATTTTTCTAAACATTTACATTTGTCATTTATCCGTGCGTGCACACACTTTCTCTTCCTAAAACACTTTGCTTTTAATAAAATAGATTTATGTTTGTGGATCTTTTCGGTTTAAACGGCAGTTTTTTTCTAGCGGAGTCATATGAAATTGTCACCCATAATTATGACCCTAGTATCGATCTATTGCATTTCAATCTGGTTTAGGGTTAGAGGTGGGAGAAGGGTATGTTTTTTCTTCACAAGTGTAAATAAACCCAATCTGTTTCTCAAACGAGGGACATATTCATACGGCACAGAATGTTTTCACCTCAATAGACGTCATTGATTGGTTGAAATTGCAGAAAAACAACAACAAATATCTTACATACTATATAATTTTCTCAATAAAGCCATGAGAAAAAGATGTGGATCTTTTCCTTTTAAACGGTAGTTTTCAAAACAATTTCTAGTTAACTAAACTCTTTTAAACTTCGTATACTGGAAGATTGTGTCAAAATAAAACATTTTTTGTCTTGGCTTTCTTGAGAAAATTGTAATTTGTAAGTTTAACGTAGCTTAATTTTTCGAATTTTAACCAATCGATTGCCTCATTTGAGCTAAAATCATTTGCTGCGTCTAAAACTGAGACTACATCCTGTCACTAACCCTCACCCTAACCCTAACTCTAAATTTTAGCCTTTCGGTTTTTTTTTTCTTAATTGTTAAATTAATTTAATTGTTACGCGTGTGTCTAAAATTATTCGTTTTGTTTTTGTTTTGAGTTTTTGCTTTCGTTTTTTTTTTTGTTAAATTAATTTAAGGATAACATAGGCGCAGGAGTGTCTGTGTGGAAAGTAGCTTGCTAACCAACCACATGGTTCCGGGTTCAGTCCCACTGCGTGGCATCTTGGGCAAGTGTCTTCTGCTATAGCCCCGGGCCGACTAATTCCCGAAAGAAGCTTGTCGTATATATATATATATATATATAAGTGTGTGTGTCTGTGTTTGTCCCCCTGGCATTGCTTGACAACTGATGCTGGTGTGTTTATGTCCCCGTCACTTAGCGGTTCGGCAAAAGAGACCGATAGAATAAGTACTGGGCTTACAAACAATAAGTCCCGACTAAAGGCGATGCTCCAGCATGGCCGCAGTCAAATGACTGAAACAAGTAAAAGAGTAAATAACAATTAAGAAAAAAAATGACGAAAGCAATGGAAAATAATTTTAATTTAACAATTAAGAAAACAAACGAAAGCAAAAACTCAAAACAAAAACAAAACGAATAATTTTAGACACACGCGTAACAATTAAAATAATTCTATAATTTTACAAACACGCTTTCCGTATATTCTGTATAAATAGCTGTTTACGTAAACATAAGTGACAGGATGTCGTCTCAGTTTTAGACGGAGCACATTGATTTTAGCTCAATAGAGGCGATTCATTGGATAAAATTCGAAAAATTAAACTACGTTAAACTTACAAATTACAATTTTCTCAAGAAAGCCAAGACAGGTAGGCGGAAACTGAAAGAAGCCCGTCATATATGTATGTTTGTGAGTCTGTGTTTACGTACCCGTAACTTAGCGGTTCAGCAAAAGAGACCGATAGAATAAGTCCTGGGGGGCGATTTGCTCGACTAAAGGCGGTGCTCCAGCATGGCCACAGTCACATGACTAAAACAAGTAAAAGATGAAAACAATAACATTCATTGACTCCCGAAATGAGATTCGTGAATTTATTTGGAGCGGGGACTTTCGCTGATTCTGAATTTAAGATTTTTTGAAATGGAACAATTTTGTGAATATATACTAACCTAATTTTCTGTCTACTCCTTTGGATTTAATATGTATTGTGTATCATTGGGTAGTTTATGAGGCATGCCTACACAAGTGTAACTCCATCGACTTTGTTTCCTCATTACTTTTCGAAAAATGAGTATCTTTTCAATGACATTTTCTACAGACACCTCTCAGATGATGTAGTTTATGCTTATATCGAAATTTCATGTTTAAAAAAATTTTTTAAATTGAGAGCTCGCACACATACCGCGACATATATTTTACAAAACGAAACTTAAAATCAGTATCTATGTGTGTGCGTCCACTAATTTTCTTTTCTTTTCCACATTACCAGTAAATTGCGATATAATCGCAATCTGTACCATCCGAAAGATATTTGTAGAAACTTTCAGTAAAAAAAAAAATCCATTGAGTTATGAGGAAACAAAGTCGTGTAGTGGAGGCACACTTACCTAAGATTGATTTATCATTAATTCATAAATTGTTAGGATCTTAGTTGGGTTTTTTTTATTATCTGAACTGTAAGTGATGTTTTAAAAGAGTATTTTAAATGTTCTCTTTGTTGTTTCATTATGGTAGACGTTTAGATTCAAATTACTGAACGAAACAGAGAAACGGGAAATTGAATTTCAAAAAATTGCCTATGGAGTAAAATGAACCAAAGAAAAACAAAGTTGGGAACCCCTAAAATTAGAGATTCATTGAGGGTTGAATGGAGTTAGCTAAATTAGATATGCATATTGCTGTAGTAACAAAGCCCTAACCCGTTGCTTTGGGTTTAAAAGAAATCTTAAAATGATCGAAGCTTCATTAAAGTGCTATGTAAATATTCATGTTTCTGATAAATTACTTTCTCAGTAATTTTTAATCTATTCATGATAATATTTTTAATCATTCGGGTGCTTAAAAGTAATTATTTAAAAACAAAAAGAACAGGCGTGGGTGTGTGACAAGAAGCTTGCTTCCCAAACAGGATTCTGGGTTCGGTGGCACCTTGGGCAAGTGGTTTCTGTTGAAGCTTCGGGCTGACTAAAGCCTTCTGAGTGGGTTTAGTAGACGGAAACTGAAAGAAGCCCATCGTATATGTGTGTGTGTGTCTGTGTTGCCCCTCTCCCTTTCTTGACAACCAGTGCTGGTATGTTTGCGTCCTCGTAACCTAGCGGTTCGGCAAAAGAGACTGAAAGAATAAGTTCCAGCCTTTAAATAAAACAAAGTATTGGGGTCGATTCGTTCGACTAAAATTCTTCATAGCGGTGCTCCAGCATGGCCGTAGTCTAATGACTGAAACAGGGTAAAATGCAATTATATTATAATTATAAATTTAGTCTGTAAAAAAAACCCATTTTAAATACGTAAACTTAATTTGTCTGCATAAAGCGTGGTTTGGTATGATCTTCAGGTTTTATAACGAACATTCTCGGTCTACAACAGAAGAAGCTGTACATATATTAATATTGAAAGCTTGTTTGCCACATCTGTAGTTTTGGGTTCGGTCTCATTGCGCGGCACCTGGGGCAAATGTCTTCTACTTTAACCTCGGACCAACCAATGTTTGTGAATGGAGTTGGTCGTGTTTGTGGCCGCTTGGCGACTGGAGTTGGTTTGTTTACTCCCCCGTACCTTATTCGGATAAAGATCGTTAGAATAAGAACCAGGCTTCAAGAAGAAGAAAAAACGAAAAAGTACTGGGGTCGATTTATTCGACTAAACCTTTCAAAATTGCCCCAGCATGGCCGAGGTTCAATGACTGAAACAAGTAAAAGATAAAAGAGTCCAATGGAGAATTGATTTTAGGTTGGAAAATCTTTTATTTTCCTTTTTAATTTTATTTTGTGTGTGTATATACATACATATACATACATACATACATATATATATATTTCTTAGTTGTAGCGCACCTGAGCGCTGCATGCAACACTTTCTTTCATATCTTATTCTCTCTTTGATAGTATTTTTCTTTTACAACATTTAGTTTCATTGACGCTGATTTTTTTAATGTTGAATTATAATAAAGCTGCTAATAACATGCAATAAATTGTATCCAAAACTGCCTTTTCTTGTGTGTGTAGCCGGGATGGGAGAAAATGCAGGAAATAAAGTTAAGAAACACTTGCCTTGAAGGTTTGTATGTGTTTTAGAAAGTCCTAAGCACTTTTAGCATCTTTTCGGGGGAATTTTGGATTTTCTTTTTCTTTTTTGTGTCAATGTGCAATGAAGCATTACAAAATATTAAACCTAAGCTCACTTTTTTGTGACGGTTTTAGCTCTTTTTGTGTTTAAAGCGGACAATATTTTAAGGTGTGTTTTATATGGTTAATGTCTGTGATTTGTTTGATAAGTTGTTAGCTATGAATCTGGAAAAACTGACTTCTTCGTGATATAGGCTGGAATATTTGTTTTAGTCATCGACATTAAAAATATTGAATATGCTTGTCATGCCACAACACAATGCGAGGTGTTTTCAGTTTTCCTTGCTAAAATAGTGACCTTTTTTTCTGGACACTTAACGATTATCGGACGAAGTAGTTGTGTTTTTTTTCTTTTTCTCTTAACTACTGTTCATTTTTGTTTTGCATTTAGTCAACATAAAGGTAGGCTTCTCTGATATGATTCCACCTGTCCTTTCATTGTATATAAGAAGCGTGTTTGTATCCTGCATGTTCCTTGTAACGTCCCCTCTATGTAAACCTTTTTATAGGTAAATAAAGAAACATTCTCTGATATGATTTCGGTTCCCTAAGTTGAATTGTTTAAATATTTGAGAAAAGAAGCGTGAAACAGTAGAGCAAACCTTGTACTAAATTAAGTTTGGCTAGTGTCTCAGGAAGTCCGATCATGTCAAATTCCTGTATGCGTTTGTAAAGCGGAACCAGAGTAAATGCAGTTAATGCCGGCAAAACAAAGAGCAGGTTACATGTGAAAGCGATTATGAGTAGAAAAAATATGTAAGATGAAAAGAGCAGCCCTATCATCAGCTGGCGAGAAATGTGCTTTCCAAGTAGCATGGGTAGAGTGCGAATTGCTGCTTTCCTGTCAGCTGCTTCGTCTCTCATGTTGTTAGCGTGGAGTATGGCGACCGCATTGGTGGCCAGGGGCAGCACGAGGACTGCTGCCCTTCCGGACAAGAAACCGCTGCAGCTGAGGTAAGAAAACTCTGTTACTAAAGGCCCAAAAGTTAAGAAGATCAGGAAATCGCCCAGTGCCCTGTATTTGAGGGCTATCCAACTGGTGTAGATCAAACTGCTAACAACTCCCAGACTGTACAGAACAATCAAGGACAGATGTGAAGCCGGGGAATGGACAACGGTGAAAGTGAGTGAAAAGAGAGAGCCGATGTAGCAAACGGCTAGCAATGATAACAGCTGGTCTTTGGTCAGTTTGGCATCGGTCAGGGTCGGGTCGTGTGTAGAATCTTTCTGATCGACACCATTTATGAAATCGCAGAAGGTGTTGTTCAGGTTACCAGCAGCGTGAATTAAAAGTACAGTGAATAATGTGTTACAAATAAGGCACATGCTCGGATTGTGGTCGGGGTTAGTTAGGATTATCCCAACAATACTAGGGACGATAGATGCCGAAAAAGACCAAGGTCGGGCTGACAGCAACAGCTCTTTCAAAATCGCCATAATTCTCAGAATGGAAATGCTTTAGTAGTTCTCGCGCTTGAATTACAGTAACGTGTGTGGTTTTGTTAATAAAGTATTCGTATATAATTCTCTGTCAAGGCCTTTTTTGAAATGTCTACTTATAAAAAAGTTGTTTTCGTTTTCGCAGCGACAATAATGTACCAAAGTGTAGTCTTTTCTAGTTTAGTTTATCTTTTTTAAAAAGCAAACACTGCATGTCAGATAGATGCTGCCGGTTTTTAGATAGGCGAAATGGTGGTATTAAGCAATTATAAAAGAAGCTTTGGCAGGAAGAAATGCAGGGTTTATAAATAGTAGATCAGGAAAACGTAAATTCTTAAGAAAACTGTTCAACCTTGAAGTTTAGTCCTTTTTTTTCTCTGCTAAATAAAATCCAGTTTGTGTCTGTTAATTTGATTGGCCTTATTTAAAGAAAAAAATCACTTGTGACTTAATATAACTCTTTCAGACATTCAGGTTTGTGAATATATCAAATCTACATGCGCAAGTCAATCCACCCGCCCCCCTCTCTCTCTCTCTCCAAACACACATGTTTCAGTGGAATGTGAAGTCTTACAGTTTCTTTATGGAAGCGTTGATAACAAGTTTGTTGCATATGGCTTCTTTAATCATGAAATAAATCAGAAAACGAGCCAACAAAGGCGCCCATACACGGTTGCTCGACTAGCTAGAAATAGCAGCCAAATCTCCCTTTAATTCCACCCTGCCGTCTTCAGCTGGTTTCCGAAAATACACTGGATAACGTGGTTATTTAAATACGCATATACAATGTCTGTACAAAAGACTGGATGGCTATGGCTGGAAAGCTTTTTAGATGACTAATCATATTTGAGCTGTGCTAAATAACAATTAGAAGACATGTCTGATATTGGCCAATTTGTAACTCTGCTGTTGTACTCGGTTTGGCTATAAGGTTAGCGTACCATCCGTGACACTTTCGCCTTTTATATATCATGGACTGTCCAACGATTCGTTTTCTTCATTTAAGACTGCAGGGTCTTATTTGAGGGAGATTTGTCGGATCTAGTTAAATTGATTCACAAAATCAGGCCCCTTTGATTTTGATTACGATCACCCAATTACTTTATCTCGTAATTTAAAGAATTTGATGGTATTTGGAATTAAAGTTGGGAAAATTTGGGTAATTTTAGCCAATCAACAGACAGCATTAACAGCTTGTTACCATGACACCCTAACGTTCTGTTGATTCTTCACACCACAAGATTTTACTTCACCTGCGTATTTTGTTTTAATTAAAGATTTATATTTATCAATTAGAATTTTATTGTAGATATTTTTCGTTAAGTGTCTTAATATTTTACATATATTTCAAGTTTTTCTGTGTTTACATTCGTTGCAACGAATGCCTTTCAGTTTAAATCCAGGTCAGGCCAGAATGAGCCACTCTTTATTTTTATTGAAGATGTAAGATCGCATTGTTTAATGTGTCCTTCATTTTTAAAATGCTCGAGCATACTGTGAGGGAGGATTTTCCACAATTTATTCAGCGAATGGCGTATTTTTCTTAATAGTTGAGAAACATTCAGTTGAAATTCTGGCTATGTCCATCATGTGTCAGGCTGATTCTGTGGCGGAGGTAAAGATCATGGACCGCACCCCGTTTGAGATTTTTTTTTTTTTACGGGAACACATATTGATGGCGGAGATTCCGAATCTGCAAAAAAAAAGAAAGCGTTTCAAAACATTTTGAAATCCTAAAGTGGGTGTAGTCCATGATCTTTACTTCTGCTGATTCTGTCCCAGAATTACACTAAGGTCACATATATCTATGGAATACTCAGCCAAATTACACTATAATTAGATCCTGGACCTCGGCCAGTTACCATAAGACTACAAGCTGACAGAACCATTAGCATTCTGGGCAAAATGCTTTCCACTCTGAGTTCAAATTCCACCTGGGTTGACTTTGCCTTTTATCCTTTCAGGGTTGATATAATAAGTAGCAGTTGAATGTGTAACCAGTTCAGTTCTTTGATTCTTTTACTTGTTTCAGGCATGTGACTATGGCCATGCTGGAGCACCACCTTTACTCGAGCAAATTGAACCCTGGACTTATTCTTTGTAAGCCCAGTACTTATTCTATCGGTGTCTTTTGCTGGACCGCTAAGTTACTGGGATGTAAACACGCCAACATCGGTTGTCAAACGATGTTGGGGGGGTGGACAAACACATACACAAATATATATATATATATATATATATATATATACGACAGGCTTCTTTCAGTTTCCGTCTACCAAATCCACTCACAAGGCTTTGGTTGGCCCGGGGCTATAGTAGAAGACACTTGCCCAACTGGAATGATCATCCTAGAAACGGTGCTTCTTTCGAAGCACACCTCTCCAAGAAAATGACGCTTACTTGTAAAAAAAAAGTTAGGAAAATGGGAAATATATCCAAAATAAATTTTGAAGTAATTTATTTTGGATATATTTCCCATTTTCATAATTTTTTTTTTTTAGAAATTAGGTGTTATTTTCTTGGAGAAGTTACAAAGAAGCGCCGTAGAAAGCTTTGAAGATCCATTTCCTTTTGTTTTTGCTTACTTATAGACATCATCGAATGAGCCAATTAGGTAGTCTCTGTGTGGTTGTTCAATTTGCTAGAAATAACAGCCTACATGTTGTCTTACATCTTCAATAAAAATACAGAGTGGCTCATTCTGGCCTGACCTGGGTTTAAACTGAAAGGCATTCATTGCAACAAATGTAAACACAGAAAAACTTAATGAAATATATGTAAAATATTAAGATAATTGACGAATAAAATTCTATTGATAACTACATATTTTTATTAAAACAAAATATGCGAGTGAAGTAAATCTGATGGTTTGAAGAATCAGCACAACACAACGTGCAGATGTCATGGTAACAAGATGTTAATACCTCGCTGTCTGTTGATTGGCTAAAATTACCCAAATTTTGCCAACTTTAATTCCATCTAAGAGGTAAACTTGGACAAGTACACCCGCACACGGTTCACTAAGAATAAAAAAAGAAATTTTCCAAAACTCCTCCCCACACCCTCGGAAAAAGTTTGTTTTTTTCACCACATATTCCTATATAATTGGAATCTACACTACCTGAAGCATATTTGTAGAAAATTTCATGAAAAAACATCCATTTTTCTCAAAGTTATGAGTCAGTGGAGGTGCACACATGTAGGACTGCCATGTGTGTGTGTGAGACAGAGAGAGAGAAACAGCGCAAAAATATTGAAGCATAAAATAAACAAGTTGGCCAATGGCAGGATTAAAAAGAGACATTGGCCTTTCAGAAAAATGATGCTATCTATTGCATCGTAGGAGTGGTTGTGTGGTAAGTAGCTTGCTTACGAACCACATGGTTCCGGGTTCAGTCCCATTGCGTGGCACCTTGGGCAAGTGTCTTCTGTAGCCTCGGGCCAACCAAAGCCTTGTGAGTGGATTTGGTAGACGGAAACTGAAAGAAGCCCGTCGTATATATATGTATATATTTGCGTGTCTGTGTTTGTCCCCCCTCCCCAACATTGCTTGACAAGCGATGCTGGTGTGTTTACATCCCTGTAACTTAGCAGTTCAGCAAAAGAGACGGATAGAATAAGTACTAGGCTTACAAAGAATAAGTCCTGGGGTTGATTTGCTTGACTTAAGGCGGTGCTTCAGCATGGCCATAGTCAAATGACAAACAAGTAAAAGAGTATTTACATCCATTTTTGAAGTTGATATTCTGCGATTTGAGGGTTATTGGCTGTTATTTCTCATAGTTTGAATGACCACCTAGTGGTTGCCTTTTGTGTGTACTGTTTTACTTATTTTCCTTCTTTTATTTTTCAGGTTAAATTTTTTATATATTTTTTTAACTTACTGTTTTGCTGAAAACTGTATTGAAAACCCTGTTGCCCCTGGAGAACGCTACGGTGGATTAATTGTCCGACCAAGAGAAGCAAGATTAATACCCCCCCCCCATCAGCATCTATTTATTTATTTAATTCATTCATTGAGATAGCAATCGAAAGACACACTTCTTTCTCAATATCAGAGGGAGAGGCATGGTTTCAACTGGAATACTGAGTGAAACGAACAACATAAAGCCCTCAAAGATGGCTGTTCTGCTCCAACATGGTCGTAACCATATCATTTTAAAACAAGAAAAATAAAGAACAGTGAAGTCAAGTGACTTAGTTTTTGTCTTTTTTTATTTTATAATTATTTTTTACTTTCATTTTAATCCTGTATTATCTGGTAGCTTTTTAGAATGACATTTAAGTTAGGTATGAGAGTTCTGACCTGGCTATTTTGAGCATAAAACAGTTAAAATATTTGGGTTGGATATGGTTGGTTTAAATGCTAAAGGGTTAAAAACTTATTTTGCATGGTAAAATATGGTTTAAACCAGCATTTAATCAGTCAAATGCTTTGGGGTTGGGTATGGCAATATCATCGTTCAGAATGTGTTAAAGTGTTGTATAAAATTAGGCGATGTTGCTGTTTATTGTGTATATGTAAGGGTCATGGGCAAACTCTGTTGGCAGAACTTAGCTGAATAACATTAAATTGAATTTTTTTTCTGTTTTAGTTCTTCAGCCAGCTTGATGGTGATCTACGTTCGATGTAACCCGCTTAGTGTACAGCTACATCTGTATGTGTGGAGTTCTTTTTTATAGTTCATCAGAGGTGCAATGGGCCATGACCTTGTTAACCTTTCAACTAACTGTAATCGTACAGAACCTCCTCCCCCCTTTCACCTTCTCATATCCGTTCTTACATTCATTGAAATAAGACAGCAAATTTTGACTTTCCCTGGTACTACTGTTTTTTTTTTAGTACATAATTTGTTGTGGATGACTGTTGATCACTGCCACTGTTGGATTTCTCTACAATTGAAGATGTCTCAAAGGAAACCATCAAGTAGAACTTAAAGTGGATAGTATGAAAAGGAACTGTAAAGAGATTACCCGGATATTAAACTTGATGTTTTAAAAGAGCTTCATGCAGGAGAGACAAAAATCTACCACATTGCTTAAACAAAAGCTCAACACAGTTAATGAGAACAATGCATGACAAAAAAATTAGTCAGATGCTGAAGAAGTTACTCCGTTAATTGCTTGGATTTTTTTTTTCCATAGATCTATTCTGATACTTGAAAAGAGGCAGCTCTTGGGTGCTTGAATTGAGGATCAGACTTGGAGAGAAAAAAAAAACATTTTCTGCGAGTGAAAGGATAGTTTGAAAGGTTTAAAAAATTCTTGAATTGATCCAAAATAAAAAAAATCACAGGTGAATCTGCCAGTGTTGATACCATTCTGATTTAAATTTAAATCCTTTATTTATGTATCACTGAAAATGTATCTCTGATTTGGGTTCATAGGGCTTTTTCAGAGAGTGGTCTGCAAGCACTTTTAGCACAAGACCAGACATAATATTTCCAACCAAGTGTTGCTCCTTTTAGACTTAAATGAGCTTTGTGACAATGTGAAAATAGCAAAAAATCCCCCAAAACATAATGGACCAAGGTGTGATAGTTAACTTCAAGGCATATTTGAGAGAACTTTCAAACAACAAATGAAAACAATTGACAAGGAGGTTAGATTTACAGTTAAGAAACTTTTGATGGGAGTTCAACATAATGGATGCTGTGGATTAGCATCGCCAAGTCATGAGATGAAACATTCAACTTTGAATGGTGTTTGGAAAAATATTTGGTCAGACGATATCCATGATTTTATGAATTCTCTTTGAGCAGGAAGTTTGCATTGTCAGTGTAGATTTTGATGGCTATTTATATATTGGTATGATCATGTTGGGCTGCATGCAATCCCATACCAAAACCAACTCTGAAAGTGATTATACAAATGCCTGCCAGAAGTAGGGAGTAGTTGGTTGTTAGAAAAGAACAGCTTCATGTGAGTGTTGAGAAAAATAGTCTGTTCTTCGTAGTCAACAATTTCTTTACCCTAGGCTTGAGCGACAACCATGGAACTTTGTTCTTAAAGACGTGTTGTCTATGTCTGCAAACATAGCGACCTTGTCTGCCTCTGGTTTGAACACGCTAGATGGCTGCACCAGGCTCCAATCTGATCTGTAGAAACTCTGCCAGATCAGATTGGAGCTGGTACAGCCATCTGGTTCGCCAGTCCTCACTCAAATCATCCAACCCATGCTAGCATGGAAAGTAGACGTTAAACGATGATGATGAATTACGCTGGAACATCTATAACATAGGGGATGTGGGTGATATTTCTGCAAGCTGATCAGTTGATATTTAGAGCATGTCACCCGATCTAAATGTGGTCTGATCCTAGCTACCAAAGTTATAAGGTTTCAATTCTTGGCTTCGCTACCACATATTATGACACTTGCAAATGATGTCGGGTTTTGAAAAAGTCATAGACGTTGATGTGGTTGAGTTGTTAGTGTCCCACAGAGAAAGTTTATTTAACAAGAAGCTGATGCTATTAGAACAGGAGCAAGCCAAGTATATAGATATGAATGCAGAAATTCCACTGACTCCGTTTAAATTGATGGCAAGGACTAATGCTAAAGGGTTGGTTGGTACCTAGAGGGAAAGATCTGCACAAAGAATTTTGAATATGTTTTTCATCCCTCAAATATGGTCTATGATGATGAACTACAAAATAGAAGATAGCGTCCCTCATCCACCATCACTCACATCAACATCATTAGAAATGTTATTATGTATGCACATAATCTTGTGTATGTTAAGAAAATGTTTTTGTCCATAAAAATGTTGTGTTAGTCATTAGTAAGAAAGCAATTAAGGGTATGAAGACAGGGATAGCCCCTGGCTCATCAAGAATCACCACAGAGATGCTTAAAATATCTGGCAGTGTCGACTAAAATCTAGTCACCTGTATCAGGTGATACATGAAGGAGTCATACCCAATGACTGGTGTAGCAGCACCATAGTCAACGGCTACAAAGGTAAAGGTGACGCTTTAGATGCAAATAATTACAGAGGTATCAAGCTGTTGGATCAGGTAGTGAAGGTTACGGAGAGGGTCATAGCCCAACTGATTAGGCAGAGAGTCAGTTTAGATGAGATGCAGTGTGGGTTTCTGCCAGGGAAAAGCACCACTGATGCTATATTTCTGGTGAGACAGCTGCAGGAGAAATACCTAGCCAAAGATAAACTGCTCTACCTGGCTTTCATTGACATGGAGAAAGCCTTTGACAGGGTTCCCTGATCCCTTATCTGGTGGTCAATGCAGAAACTAGGGATAAGATGTGTGGTTGGTGAGAGCTGTACAAGCCATGTACAGGGATGCTGTCAGGTGAGGGTTGGCAACAAGTATAGTGAAGACTTCCGTGTAGGGGTAGGGGTCCACCAAGGATCAATCCTCAGCCCCCTCTTATTCATCATAGTCCTCCAGGCAATAACAGAAGAATTTAAGACAGGTTGCCCCTCTATGCTGATGACCTTGCTCTAATAGATGAGTCACTATCAGAACTAGAGAAGTTTCAGGTGTGGAAGCAAGGTCTAGAATGTAGCAAAAACCAAAGTCCTAATTAGTAGGAAGGCAGACAAACCACAAATCCCTTCAGATTGATGGCCCTGCTTGATCTGCAGAAAAGATGTAACTGGTATAAGCTATGGACACATAAGAGGTGCAGTAATATCAAAGGAAGATAGTTTTTGTGTGTAGCAAATGCTCAGGGGCAATAAACACTGAAAATGTGTAGTAAATAGATTCCATCACATGCCAGGGGGAAAAACAAGTAATTGATAGCTTCCGTTACCTAGGTGACCAAGTCAGTAGCTGGGGTGGATGCTCTGAAAATGTAGCTGCTTGGATAAGAATAGCATGGGCAAAGTTCAGAGAGCTCTTACCTCTGCTGGTGACAAAGGGCCACTTGCTCAGAGTGAAAGGTAGATTGTATGACGGGAATTTTGTGAGTTATCCTGTGTGTCTGTTTTCTTGTTGGTGGGGAGTGGGTAGGTTTAGTGTCTGCAGAGGAAGGGTGTGGGTGGTGCTGGGGTGGGTTGGGGTTCAGTATAGCTTGCCTTTTTTTCTTTTTCTCTTCTTCCTTTTTCCAGTGGTTTCCCATTCTTCTGGATCCTCTCCTTCGACCATTTCTTCCTTTTCCACTTCTGCTCTTCCACCTCTTCTGCTGGTTTCTTCATTGGTTCCTTCACTAGTGGAGGGCAATTAGCTCTTATGTGGCCTTTCAGGCCACATTTGAAACACCGAGGAGCTCTGCCCTCCACCCATACTGTTAAACTTATGCCTCCCAATTGTAATTGTTTCTGCTAAGCGTTCCAGTACTTCCATTTCTGCCTGGACGCTCATCTCTAGTGTTACTCCTCTCCATCTCACTTCGTCTGCTATTGTAGCTTGAAGGATGTCTACTTTGTCCTCATTATCAATGAGGATGGCTGCCACTATCCACTCCGCTTCTACATCTGGCAGTATTCCTTCCACCCTGATCCTGGTTGTTTTCCTTCCCAGATACGAGGGTAGTAGGAATACTTTATCCATTTTAATAGTCCTTGCAGCCATCCTCCTAGCAATCTCTTCTGACTCAAACTGCACAACCACAGTGCCGTACTTATTCCCTCTTGTGAGGAATATTATCTCTTCTGCTGTCGTTCTTAATGACTCCTCCACTGTTTCAATACCAACCAAATCTATTCTTTTTTCTGTGGTGAACACTCTGTAAGTTATTGTTTTCCTCTTGAAACTTTTTATCATTTTCCTAGGCTGTGACAATTCGGCGTCTCCGCCTACTTTTTTCACCATTTTTTGACAATCCGGTAACTTAGACAGGTCTACCTCTTTTCTGGTTGGTTCCATCACTCCTGCGTATGTTGCTCTTCCTTCCAACACCTTGTCCTACCAAATGACTGCCTTTGCCAACTTCTCCTCAGAGGTTGACAAAACCAACTCACTGAGGTCCGAGTAAACATTCTTCCTCGCCATTTCTTTTGGCTAAGCACTTCTGCAACAAATCACACAGACAAAACCGCAACCTGTAGCCGGTTAACCGCTGCAAAGCAGCACAAAAATACAACAATACTTTACTTTAACTCAAGCGCAATCAGGAGACATGCACAGTTATTCTCAAAATCTTAAACTGTGCCCTAAATGGAGGTGTAGTCAAATCCTATTTTATGGACTCAACCATGTTCTAAAATAAATCGAAAGGTAAGCCACTATAAATCGGCACGAACTTTCTGGACAACCCAATACAAAATTTTATTTCTAAATATCTATTTTTCAGAAAGTTATGAGGAAACACAGTCGTGGTATGGGAATTATCTAAAACCCCTCTCTCTACGAAAAAAAGAAAAACGAAAAAAGTTCACAAGTTCTGTTATAACCGTAATTTAGCAATTTAGCAATTTAGCACTATCTGAAACATATCTGTAGAAAATTTTATGAAGAAATATGGATTTTTTAGAAAGTTCTGAAGAAACTGAGTCGGTGGGGCATAAATCTATAGTTTTTCCGTCTAATCTATTATCATAAAAGACGGGTAATTGTTAGAATATCTGGTGAATGATAACTAAAAGACGAATTATAACAACTGGAATGTCTGAAGAATCAAAACTGAGCAACTATCACAGCAATGACTAAAAGGCGGGATTGTCATAGATGGAAAGTCTTTAATTACAAATCTCTGATTCTGTCAATTTATAAAAACAAATTAGAGTTCTGGATGTAAGAAAAATTTGCTATGAGGAATGGGCAACTTTTTACAGAAGCGGGCCGCAATCAGCCCATGACTGTGTGAAGAGAAGGGGAGATAAGCGAAATATAATAAATGTGCGCATGTGCAGTGGGAGTTCACCGTTTGCTGAAGTTGTAAGGTAAGTGATGTTCCGTTCCTTCCTCTCCACTTTTATTTATTTTGTCCTTAAACCACCGCGAAAATATTAGCAAGACTAATTTGTTTGCAAGTTAATGTACCTCATTTAATGTTTATAATTATGTAAATTGAGAAATTTTTTTAAAGATAGATTTTAATGAAGGTTTTAATTACTCTAATTGTTTCAATCGAAGATGAAATCAACATCGACTTTAATTATGGAAATTCTCTTCTCTTCTCTCATTCTCTGTGTTTCTGCTGCTTTTTAATTAACTAATTAACAATCAGCAGAATAAGAAACACAAGCGATTAAGTGGAAGATATGTATTTAGCAGAAGACTGGGAAATTCATTTTGAAAATCCTAAACATTTCTCTTTTCCGAATCTCTCCCACGAACTGCTGGACTTGGTTTCCTTTCTTTCCTGTAAAAATCTATGAAAGAAAACTATTTAATTCCCTCCTGATTATTTCAACGGAGTTAATTTCGTGAATCTTTTAATATTTATGTAGGCGGATTGACTCTTTCGATGTTGGAACATTAACGATTCGTTCAGTTTCTATTTGGCGGCACGAAGCACCTTTTTTTCCTTGTTTTTTGGCGGTAAAAGAAAGTCTGTCCATCATTCATTCTCCACTCTTTTTACCCTTTCAAAACAATTATCTGCTCAAATATTTTGTCATAGGATCGGTTAGTTCTAGTCTTCTTAGATGAAAACCTGTTTATTTGAATTATATAATTAATAAAATATATTTCAACCCTTTACAGCTCGAATGACTAATTCTCTGGACTCCACCATTCATTAATTAATCGTCCTGATTAATTTTATTTCTGCTTGAAAGTATTTCTGGGGTTTCTTCGCAACATTTCTGACGTTTGAAATGAACGAGGGATGAATGATTTGGACGAGGAGCTTTCATTTTTGTTTGTTAAGGGATGAGAGATGGTTGTGCAGCTTCAATGCCGAGTATGTGTTTTATTTTGTCTCAAGTCTGGAACAGCGAAATCATCCGCTTCGATGGCTGTTGAGTATTTTCTTCCACAGATATATATATGTCCTGATATAGAATGCATTCTTTACTTCGAAAATTGTTAAATTACTACGTTGGTGTGGCTGAAGGCTGTGGGATATTTTAAAATCCTTTCTGCAGTAGGCACAAAGTCTGAAATTTTGGAAGAGGGGTCTTATCGACCCGTCGTCCTCAACCCGGCCCTTATTTAATCGACCCCGAAAGGACGAAAAGCACGGTCGATTTCGCGTTTTACTTTTAAAATAGAAGCACATCAGTGTTTAAAGGCGATTCTCTGGCCATTTTCTTGACCGCGATTCCAAAACGAAGTAAAGCCTATTTAGAATAAAAAAAGAAAACCCCTCCAAATTCCAAATATTTTGTCCCCTTTCTGTAATCACTCGTAGAAAATACGAAATAGTTTCTTTTACGCATTTTCCTATCGAAGCTTAATTTCTTTGTTTCATTTAAAAATAAATTTCACTTTAACATTACTGGACACCTTAACATTATCAGAGTCGGATAAAATTATAAAATGTTTTCTTAGAATTAGTTCCTATTAATTTTTCTTTTGTTTTAATTGGCATTACATTCGCATTTCTATATTTTCCTAGAAGAGGCGGAAGTAAATCCAAACCCCAAGAGTTGCCAAGCAGAAAACCATTTTGCGTCTTTTAATACAATAATTGTTTGTTAAGGAAGTTTAAAATTGCTGAAGACAGTTTTGCCACAAAGTTTTAGTTTCGAAACGTGGATCGTTTATTGATTTTTATTAAATTATTATTTTGCCAAAATCGGTTCCATCAACCTGTTTGTTCCGAGTTCAATGCCGAGCGGCATTTCGTCAATCTTTATGTTCTGAGTTCAAATTCAGCCAAGGTTGACTTAGCCTTTCATCCTTTCGGATGGAGTCCGTTTAATCGACTGACCATCTTCCCCAAAATTTCAGGTCTTGTGCCTATAACAGAAGGGATATAATGATTAAACTGTGAGGTCCATCCCTAAAATGTGTTATGCAATAAATACTATTGTATACTACTATACGTAGTTCTATTAAAAAGTATTGTAGTTTGTTTGCGGTTGATATAATTAAGAGTTAATTACTGAGGTAAAAAGACGACTAAAATATGTGGCTTTGTGGTCCAGGGACATAACCCTGAGATGACAACAATCGAATTTTTTTCAAATCTCTTTCTACGTGTGTCCGTGTGTCCTCATCACCATCGTTTAACGTAGTGCTTCTCAAACCATTTGATGTGGCGTACCGGCAGGTTGTTTTTTTCTCTCTCTACCCCTTTTGAGATTTTTTGGGGGTTTTATTTTTGCATGAACACCCTATATCGAATCTGCAAGAAAAAAAGAAATCCCCCATTTCTTACGTTTTCACTTTTTAAAAAATATTTTATAAGCGAAATACGGAGATTATGATTCTGGGAAAACAAAATTTGTAAAATTTCAAATTTTCAAAAAAAAAAAAAAAACCCTCCGCCCTCTGACAAGAAGTGAAATTAAAGTGTTTTCTCTGCTGCTGTTTCACGCATTCATAGAATTATAAAATAGCAGACGCAAAAAGTATCCAAACAGAAAACATGACATACTAGAAACACGTTTTCATAATTATTAAAACTAGTTACCAAAGAAGAAAAAATTTCAAAATTTAAACCCGCCCCAACCGGAAATCTGACAAGCTAGAAACAACAGCCAAACCGAGGATCAACTTTGTAAATACGAATTACCAAAAGAGAAAAAAAAAAATTCATGTCATTTTGTTGTGTGTGTAAAACTAATTTTTATATACCTCGCTTAATTCCAAAAGACCCTCAACCACAACATGTTGGCTTACGTTCGCCATGAATCATTAGCAGAGAAAACACTTTAATTTCACTTGTCATACGGCGGAAGGGACGGGGTTATTTATTGATTTTTTTTTTTGAGAAATTGAAATTTTACAGAATTTTTTTTCTCAGAATCCTAATCTCCATATTTTTTCTACGTATTTTGCCAAAAAAATTTTTTTAAATAAAGTGAAAATTTAAGAAATTTAGGATTGTCAAGCCAGGAGGCTGCACCAGGCCCCAGTCTGATCTGGCAGAGTTTCTGCAGCTGGATGCCCTTCCTAACGCCAACCACTCCAAGAGTGTACTGGGTGCTTTTTATGTGTCACCGGCATGGGAGGGGGGGGGCAGTCATTGCAAAGGAGTGTAATGTAGAGTTGAATTGTTGGTGTAACCACAATCTGGTGATGAGCTAGCTTTCCTTATTTGCATTAATTTGTGATTATACAGGTATATAATGCTGAGCATATTAATTCAGACCTGTATGTATAATTTTCTCCACACTTAATATAGCATGAAGAAGGTTGCCAAATGGCCATAATTCTGTGGAAATCATGTGGTTATGTATCTATCATCAACCTATTTCAGCCATTTGATTTATTCCAGTGGTATCTTTTGCCAAATTGCTAAGTTACAGGGATGTACATGCAAAAAGAGTCTGATAGAGTAAATACCAAGCTTTAAGAATTAAGTCCTGATTGATTCACTCAACTAAAATCCTGCATGGCCACAGTCCTATGGCTGAAACAAGTGAAAGAAGAGAAACGCAATTTGAAAAATGCTAATGTACAAACAAAGACAATTTCTTCTTTTCATTCCACTGATTTGCCTTGGAAATCTCTGTTTTTTGTACTTTATTTTATTAATGTTGTTTTATTTGTCCCTTTGACTAACCTTGAAGGAAAATAAAAATACTTGTTCCAGCCATTGCACTATGGTCATACTTGGGCCCTGCCCTTAGGGTTTTAGTTGAACAAATCTACCCCAGGACTCTTTCTTAAGCTTGCTGCTTACCTCATTGGTCTCTCTTGCTGAACTGCTACATTATGGGGACACAAATCAATGCCAGTTGTCAAGTGGTGGTTGGGGACCACCATAAACATGTGTACACACACACACACATTTCAGTCGGTTCCTGCGTTCCAAATCTGCACACAGGGCTTTGGTTGACCTGAAGCTATAAGTAGAAGACACTTGCCTAAGGTTCCATGCAGTGGGACTGAACCTGGAACCATGTAGTTGAGAAGCAAGCTTCTTACCGCACACCCTTGCCTGCATCTAACAGTTTATTTATAATAGAATTTACGATTTCTTACTTAATTCCAGTATACTGTAAATCCTCGAGTGTAGTCCGCCCTTGAGTATAATATGCAGAGAATTTTTGAAAAACCTAAACCTTGTGTATAATATGCACCCTTTCTCTAACTTGTGTCAAGGAGGTCTATATAATGTCCTTGGTTTGTAAAACTGTATACGGTAACATCCTTTATTATTATTGTATATATAACATGATGCAAATGTGTAGCTTTTTTGTGCATTTTGTTTGCAGAAAATAAAGAAATCACAGTAATAACGTTTAATAAATGTTGCTAACTGCAATTTAAGGTATTTTCGCGTCTGAATAAACATTGCCGAACAGCAAATAGTCTCGGTCATTGCTTAGAAAATAATTTTCATTTTTAACCTCGTATATAGTACGCACTAGGGATCTTGGCCTTTAAATTTTGTGGGGAAAATGCTGATTATACTCGAGGATTTACAGTACTGTCACAACAGTGTATTTACATGCATAAAATCATACGTTTTCCTCTACAAAACCACTTTAACCCTTTCGCACTGAAACCAGCCAGATTGCTCTCTCACACCTCTGTGTAATTTATTAAAAAAAAAAAAAATCAAAATCTCAAAGTTATGAGATAATACATGATTAATTCAAAGAAAGAAAATATTGCATTTGAAAGAGTAATCTGAATGCTGAAGGGTTAAAGTAATTTTCAATAAATGTTTTATGAACCATATTAAATTTTTTCCCCTAAAAAACAGATGCATCTTGTTTACCTGCAAATATGGTATTTGTTACTTAATTTCCATATTTATATTTCTCTTCTTTCATCCTTTTGCCTTTTTTTCTGTAACTGATTGTTTCTTAAACAGTAACTTGCTTCAGTCTTAAACATAAGCTCCACCCATTTATTTTTATTTGTGTACTGACGCTTTTCAGATAATTGCTGTTTTTTTTCTATATATATACATTTCTACTTGGGATTACTAGCCGTATACACACGTTTTACACTAAAATTGTGTTTTGATAATTTTTATAATAAAAGCATCTATAAAGATACTTTCATGTGGGTTGATGTTATGTGTGACCTTGCTGGTTTCAATCACCCTGTACCAATGTGTTGGTTTTAACCAGAGTTGAGGGTATTGTGAGATGTCAGCAGATGAAGTTTGGTGGGCAGAAGCTGTGAAGCAGCATCATTTACTTGTACGCTGCTGGTGTATAGCAGTGCAAAAAGCTGCCCCATATTGTATCCTTCTGGCCAAGAGCTAAAGGTCATTCAGTAAATAGAGATAATTGATATTAGCAACCCTCACCATTGAACTTGAACTTGGTGCTCCAACATGGCCACGCTCCAATGACTGAAACCAGCAGCAGCAGAAGAAGATATCTGTAAAAGAACATTTCTGATACCAGCATTGTCAGTGAAAATCAGTTTTTTGAATCTTTGGTCCATTATACAAGGAACAGCTTTGTTGTTCAGCTCCCTTTTGGTTGTTTCATCGTCATCCATTTATAACCGCTGCTGTTCCTTTAAAAAAGGAAACTCGTTTTATTTTCAAGGGAAAATGAATTGTAAAACTGGTTGAAATTCTTTCTCTTTCATCATTTGCAGATTTAGAAAATATGCCAAAGCACAAGAATCTTTCCGACTCGAGTGACAGTGACAGTGGCCCTGATGACAGGAATGTAAGATAGTTTTATCCTTCTCTCTCTCTCTCTCTCTCTCTCTCTCTCCTCTCTCTCTCTCTCTCTCTCTCTCTATATATATATATATATATATATATATATATATATATATATGTATGTATATGTATGTATGTATGTATATATATATATCATAGTCCTCCAGGCAATAACGGAGGAATTCAAGACAGGATGCCCCTGGGAGCTCCTCTATGCTGATGACCTTGCTCTAATTGCTGAGTCGCTATCAGAACTGGAGGAGAAGTTTCAGGTGTGGAAACAAGGATTAGAATCGAAGGGCCTCAGAGTCAATCTAGCTAAAACCAAAGTCGTAATCAGTAGGAAGGTAGACAAATCACAAACGCCTTCAGGTAGATGGCCCTGCTCGATCTGTAGAAAAGGTGTAGGTAGAAACTCTATAAGATGCACCAAGTGTAAGCTATGGACACATAACAGATGCAGCAATGTCAAAGGAAGGCTAACTGGGAAGATGGTTTTTGTATGTGGCAGATGCTCAGGAACAATAAACACTGAGAATGCTCTGAGACCAACTTCCGTCACTTTCCAGGGAGAAAAACTAGAAATAGTTGATAGTTTCCGTTACCTAGGTGACCAAGTCAGCAGCGGGGGCGGGTGTGCTGAAAGTGTAACTGCTAGAGTAAGAATAGCTTGGGCAAAGTTCAGAGAGCTCTTACCTCTGCTGGTGACAAAAGGCCTCTCGCACAGAGTGAAAGGCAGACTGTATGATGCGTGTGTACGAACAGCCATGCTACATGGCAGTGAAACATGGGCCGTGACTGCTGAGGATATGTGTAAGCTCGCTAGAAATAAAGCCAGTATGCTCCGATGGATGTGTAATGCCGGTACTCACACTCGGCAGAGTGTAAGTACCTTGAGAGAAAAGCTGGACCTAAGAAGCATCAGTTGTGGTGTGCAAGAGAGACGTTTGCGCTGGTATGGTCATGTGGCGAGAATGGATGAAGATAGTTGTGTGAAAAAGTGCCACACCCTAGCGGTTGAGGGAACCTGTGGAAGAGGCAGACCCAGGAAAACCTGGGACGAGGTGGTGAAGCACGACCTTCGAACTTTAGGTCTCACTGAGGAAATGACTAGAGACCGAGACCTCTGGAAGTGTGCTGTGCGCGAGAAGACCCGGCAGGACAAGTGAGTCCATAACCCGTGGCCTTCTACATGGGATGGAGCCAGCCTACATATGCATACCTTCCCTTCTTGGGACACAAAACTCTACTTGTGAAGACGTGATGAGGCAAGTGAGGATCAGAATCGAAATCGATCAATGGAAATTGCGGATGTGCTACCAGTGCCGGTGGCATGTCAAAACTCTGCTTGTGAAGACCCGTTGAGGCAAGTGACGATCAGAATCGAAATCGATCAATGGAAATCGATCAATGGAAATTGCAGATGTGTTACCAGTGCCGGTGGCATGTAAGAGAACTTTCCGTTTCGCGACCGTTGCCAGCACCGCCCCGTTTCGTGTCCGTTGCCAGCCTCGCCTGGCCCTCGTGCTGGTGGCACATAAAAAGCACCATCCGTTCGTGGCCGTTTGCCAGCTCTGTCTGGCACCAGTGCAGGTGGCACGTAAAAAGCACCCACTACACTCACGGAGTGGTTGGCGTTAGGAAGGGCATCCAGCCGTAGAAACACTGCCAGATTTGACTGGGCCTGATGAAGCCTTCTGGCTTCACAGACCCCAGTAGAACCGTCCAACCCATGCTAGCATGGAAAACGGACGCTAAACGATGATGATGATGATGATGATATGTGTGTGTGTTTGTGTATCAACATTTTAATGTCTTCTTTTCCATGTTAGAAGTTGGCAGATTGTTTCATCACTTGACTTATTTCTTAATCATCATAATGAAGTCGAACATCCTATGATCAAACTTCACTGATTCTAGTTTGGTCCCAGGTCTTCATTCTTCCTCTTCTACAGGCTTATTCCATTTTCATGGTTTCGTACAGTCATACCATCACACTCTTGCATGACAAAACCATTGATAGCTCTTAAACCATTTCTTCTTTCTTGAGACACTTGTGTTCTGTTTATGCAGACTGCACTCTTACACATCCACTGAAGCAGATTCACTGAAGCATATTGTGTATTTACATCTATAATCATTTCGTGTTTATAGACACAAACATGACTGATTAAACTCTTCCTCGGCGACACAGGTTCTGGGTTTCATCTCACTGTGCAGCATCTTGTTTTGTAGCTTAGGGTTGACTGATACCATGTGAATAGAATTTGGTTGGTTGAAGGCTGGGAACATTGTCATGTCCACTATTCCATGCATGCATGGGTTGGATGGAAGTTACTGAGGCAGATTTGGCATTCTGCCACTTTTTTTTGTGTGTCTGGGGCTACATAAAACTTGTCCTTTTATTAATAATGTAGCATTTGAAGCAGCCAAAATATCCTTTCTGTTTTCTCTAAAAACCAGACAGATCTGGCTTCTAACGCCTACCAAAACCCTACAATGTCATTCAAAAAAAGAAATAACTACAATTGAAATCTTGGAGCTATGAAATAATGCATGAATCAATAAGCCTTATATTTGACAACATAATCTGAATGCTGAAGGGTGAAGGGAGTGCGAAGGGGTTGACTACAATTCCTGCCAGGTAGAGCAACCCTGTAGGGTTTTGTTGAAGGCTTATATTTGTTCAGTACACTTAGGCCAGAAGTTTTTATATTTGTGTGCATGTTGTAATAAGCCAACAAGGAAATGCCCCTATGTAGCTGTTTAAGTAGCAGAATTGAATCTTACAATCAAGTGTCCATCATTGATAAGACCAAACAAGGTCGAAATCACACGATCTGGTGATGTTGGCACTAGAAGTAGCAGGGGTTTATCTCCCTCCTAGCAATAGAGTGTATTTTTGCACCAAAAAGCCAGTGTGAGTGTTTCTCTCATGGTAACTGCCATAATAAAGTTCTAATAGAACATCCACATTTGGGTGGGGGTTAAATATTAAATCTTGCCCATGTCTTGATGCCCTGTTTATGCTATGCCTGTAGAAAAGGTGATGTGATTAGGGCTGACCTGGGACTAAACAATGAGAGATTGTTTACAAGGTGTTCGGAAAAGTTTGTTCTTAACAAGAAAGGTCTGTGTTAATTACTCCCCCCCCCAGTTTTGTTGTCTCTCATGTCTGTTTATTGGTTCCAGCCGGTAAGCAAGAAAAAGAAGCCAGAAAAGAAACCTGAAAAAAAGCCTGAAAAGAAAGCCAAATCTTCTGGTGATGGTGATGAAAACATGTTTCAGGTGTGTATAAAGTCTGTCCCCATTTTCTCTTGTATTCTTATGGTTTCCTTTTTTTAAATTTCATATTTAAATTACTTTTGCTACCTAAAATTCAATTTTGTGTGTACATACAAATCTTCATTTCCCACCGTTTTAGTTATCAAAGATGAGATATGCAACTGTCAGTGAATTTCGAGGCAAAGTGATGGTTGGCATTCGTGAATATTATGAAGCTGACGGTGACTTAAGACCTGGCAAAAAAGGTAGAGAAACACATTTTTTTAGAACTTCTTGTTATTGTTTGTGACTGCGTTTCTAACTCGACTGCTCTGTTTTAAGGGATTTCTAAAATAATTGTGAAACCTTTTTTCTATATAAATGTTAATCTTGTTGGCCCCACATCAGCTCTGATGAAGCAGACCTATGATCAAAGCCGTTCCTGCTGTGACCATTTTTTTTTTCTGTGTGCAGAGAACTTGGGGCCACATTAATCAACATATTCTTTTGAAACAGTCTGAGTAAGAGGTTTGGCTGCCATTTCTAGAAGGCCAAGTGACAAAGAAGTTCCCTTGTTGGTTCATTTTGTTCTGTTAGGATTGGCATTCAGCCATAGTGGTCATAGCAAAAAATGAAATATGTAAGCAAGACATGGCTGTCTGTTTAATAGAGTAATAACTCCAAAAGAACTTGCTTGGACCATGATGACCAATGTCCAAACTACTCTAAAAAGAGTGAAATGGTAATTCATCTAAATTTCGCTTAAGTACCCCATGTTAAAAAGTTCATATTTAAAATGGACCCCTCCCCTCCCATTTGTAATTGCTACATGTTACAACTATATGAAAGAGGTGTTTTACTAAATTCTTCCAACTTGATTATTTTCAAAGTTAAACATCTATTTAGTTTACTGTCTTTAAGTTGTTCTGGCCTTGGGACAATAATTTTTATTGATTTTACTTTTTGTAGGAATCAGTTTAAACTTGGAGCAGTGGAAATGCTTGAAAAATCACATTGATTCCATTGATGAGGCAATTGAAAGGTTCTAAGTGGACAAGTCATTGTTAGTCTGGGGTTCAGAACTTGTCCATGAAAGAAAAAATTATGTGAATCTCTTAACAGTTCTTCATGTATTCTATCATTTAATAAACTATTTTCCTTTTTAATAATTTTATTTTTGTGTTTGTGAACTTGATAAAAAGAAATTTAACATTGATTGGCCCAGAGACATGGCTGTGTTGTTTGGAAGCTTGCTTTCCTGGCATGTGGTTTTCAGTTCAGTCCCAGTGTATGGTATCTTGGACACGTGTCTTGTATAACTCCAGGTCAACCAAATTTTTGTCTCGATTTGGTACACAGAAATTGAAAGCAGCTTGTACATGTGTGTCTGTCCCCCACCATTGCTTGACAACCAGTGTTGGTTTGTTTACAGCCTAGTAACTCGGTGGTTAGAGGAAAGAGTACTGGGGTTGATCTGTTCGACCCTTCAAGATGGTGCCTCGGCATGGTTGCAGTCCAATCACTGAAATTGGTAAAAGATAAATGCGTTCAGAATATCAAGTCTATTAAAATAATCTGCCTGAGATGATAGGAAAACACTGGAATATTTAAGGTGTCATCATCACAACTATTCAATGATATCACGAGGAGACAAACACATGTCTATGTGCACACAAATATAATGTAAGTAAACATAGTGTATAGATGGAGTTATAATCCAAGTTGTGGGTGTATGTGTGTGTGTGTATATATATATATATATATAATATACATACTAGCAAACACACACGTCCTTTAGACGGTTTAAATTGCTTTGGTGGCCTTTTTTCACCAAATAATCGAACTACAGAGAAGGTTTATGAGTAGCACAGCAATCTGTTTCTGATTAACCTAGGAATGTGTAATGAAATTGGAGGCTGGTTATTGTGGAGGTCGTTACACTTTAATGATCATAGAACATATAAGTTTGCAAAGCAGGGCTACCGAAGTGTTTTGGGAGTAGATTACGGATAATGACTACAAAATATAGTTGTTTTACATGAAAGCGAAATTTCTTGTCAGAATCAGCTACATAAATGGTGTGAGGAAATTGAAAGAAGACGTTGAAACTTCCCTTCTGCGAGTTTATTTTATTCAACAATGAAGGGAGCCATTTTTTCAGAGAGAAGTTTGATTGGTACGTTCAAAAATGGCAATATAATACCTACTTGTAAAAGTAGAGTTAAAGTCAGCATGTATTGACTACATGCTGACTTCAGTTCACCAATACTGCTTTGAATCCTTAGCCGTTTGCAGTGAAAAGATGTCGTGTTGAAAGGCAGACCGTAATTGTGAAGTTGTGATGACGGTAAAAGTGAGCAGGATACATGTATATACGCACTGAAAATAACCGGCAGTGGTCTTATCGTGAGCAGAGAGTTGTCCCCCTGCATATGAGTCGGTCATTAACGAGCCATCATGAAGGCTTGAAAAGGAACATGTCCGCTAGTAACGCGCAATGGAAATTAGAGAAGGATTGCATTCAGACAAAAGAGGCATTTTTTTAACACAGGTACCACCCAAGCTCGACAGACCGTTTGCTCAGTGGTATCTCCCATGGAGTAAATTTGAAGGAATCGGTGTTCAGTGTTGTTGACATGAAGAATAGAGCCTATCCGATGATAGGTTTGGCCCCAAATTTTGAATGTCGGCATGTAGAAGTCTTTATGAATAGGTTTGTGACTGACACTCGCTATCTGGAAAGCAGAGTTATACACGCGAATTTTCTGTGTAAATTGCTGCAAATCAAGGTGTTGAGCAAGGAGTCAAGAGAGCAAAGGTTGAGGAGTGTTTAGCAGGTCAGGCAAATGAACCTGATTCTCCAACACACTTGAGGGCCTTGCAAAATGGGTATATTACTGACATATCCCCTGTAACAGTCTCTCAATGAGTGGTGTAATCCTCAGCAGGATCACTGAGCTCCTTTGGTGCCCATCGACTGCTCGATGGCTTCCAATAGCCATGGGCAAGAGCCTTCCGGTGAACATTTGACTGCAGCCTCATCATCCGATGGTTATTGTCATCTGCCAACCTCACGGCAGAAGTGGTTGCAGTGTTCTGTGCCTGATGGATAGCATTTTTTTAATGGGGTTTCTGCGGCCCTTGCATCAGCAGCATGCACTCAATAGGTTTCACGCTGCTCTGGAGTAGTTGCAGCTTTAGCAGTGGTAGGTTGTTTTCAATAGTCTACAGGAATTCTGCTCCTCAGTTTCCTTAGCCTTCCAGTGCTGCTGCAGAAGATCTTCTGCCATTGCATGCTCTCTTTTTAGATGGCATGCCTGTATCATCTGGGAAAGATAATGGGTTCTAGTGTACCAAGTGATTATCAATTCTATTATCACCTAACAAAAGCCCCTTTATTCTCTCTTCCCACATTGCCTGTGCATAAAGTGAAATTGGTAGGGAGCTTTCTGAAAGATACGTATAGCTTTCGCGAGTGGAAGCCAAACTTTTATTTAAAGGTTGATTCTTTGGGATGAATCCTATGTGATTGTTTTTAAGAAAAAAAGCGCAAGACCGACAATGCTAAAATGTATTTGAAACAATGGATGAGTAAATAAGCATCCTTAAAGTGAAACAAAGCATTGGTAGGTAAAGAAGCAGAGGAAAGGTTACCTCACCTTTCAAGTAACTCGGAATAGGTAAAGGTAAGATTGCCAAAGTTTAATGCAGCTTAAATATGGAGATTGTTTCCTGTTGGATATTCATCACGTACAAATATTGCATCATCTTTGGGAGTCAAAATTGGTCAGCATAGTTGTTGAAGTTTTGAAACACAATCAGGTGACGGGTATTTTTCTTTCAAGAAATTTTTCCTCAAATTCAACTCGATTGTAATTGAGGTTGCAAATTAAGCATCTGGATAATTTTTGGTGTTTAACAATTGATATTCTTTTCTCTGTTGGATTCCATGTCAATTTTTCCCACACTAATGTCTAACTTGATAATTTTCCATTTTCAAAAATTGTCTAAATTGGGGCAAAATGAGTAGTGGCAGTTTCAGATCACAAGATCTACCTGTTGGATTTTCTCTGTTTCGACAATGATTTTCCCAATTTTTTTCTCACCTCCCTCCCTTCTTTTCCTTACCCCTATGTGGACCGATTTTTTTTTGTAGTACATTCTTAAAAGCAATCGAGGAAGCCTTTATGATTTATAAAAAAAAAAATTTTTTTCACAAGAAAGGTGTGTGATAAATAGCTATAACTCATTAAAACAATAGTTCTGCAATATATATATATATATATATATATATAGACTGCCTGAAACGGTCGTGACTTCTGGGACTTGACTGAGGAAAGAAGGCCACGAATGACCCATTTTTTTTTGCCTGTCCTTCTAATTGTTTCTCTTGTCCACCTTTGTATCATTTATCTGTCCAAATGTTTTATTGTACTCTTGCGTTTTTGTTCCATTTTTATATTTATGTATGGTGCGGTGAATATATTATCGTCTAAATTATGCAAAAATGAAAATAATACTGACATCTCATTTTAACAGATATATTTACCAAAATTACATAAAAATATCCTGAAATGCTAAAGAGTAAATATATTCAATAAAATCGCCATTGACTTCCACCATGGCCTCCAGACGACTTTGGAATCTCTTGTAATTCTTCTGGACGTCTCCTTGTTTAAGTTGGTCAATGCTATCATAATCCTTGCCTTCAGTTCATCTTTGGTGCTACAAGAAGTTTTATTGGTCTCCCACTGAACAGCACCCCACACATAATGAAGGACATTGCAGTCTGGGGCGTTAGGTGGCCAGATGTTAGGGGTGATGTGGTCGCAGAAATTATCTAACAGCCATGATTGGGTTCTCCTGCTTGTGTGGCATGGTGCAGAGTTCTGTTGCCAGACATAAGGTCTTCCTGCAGCCACCCTCCTGACTCAGGGCAGCACTGTCTCCTCCAGGCACTCGATGTAGGCCTCTGTTGATTCTGAGGAAGTGTGGGAAGATGAATGGAAACATAATGTGGCATCACTAGTGATCACTCCAAACACCATGATGTTGACTGGATTCTTATCACTCTCGGTACATGCACTGTCCTCTCAGATTGACACCCAAACACTCTAAAATGTTCATATTGGACCTTCTGGCATGACTATCAAGCAGTACAGCATGTTGTTTCCAAATTTCTGGCAGAGTGAATTGCGTCATGGTGCTGTTTTTCTCACAGATGGTGCCCAACTGACCCTACTATACTGTGTAGTCGACAAAATCAAAGACAATGCGCTTGTACGAAATTAAAAATATAAAATACCGATAATTTACTCCTGGCAGCCTGCATATATATTATGATGGTGGTAGATCCAAAGATGATGAAGGACAATAACAAATCCTTAGGTGGCCATCTATATTGATCTTTGAGCGACAGGCTGTGGCACACTTGGGGCAAATGTGTAGGCTTTTGGTCAGATTGAGGTCGTGATGATGACCCATTCCTTCTTTAGCTTTTCTCATCTCCTGCAGTTGCTTCAGTCTCCTCAAAATAACTCAGTAGTCTTGATGTAATCTCACCACACTTTCCTCTTTGTTGTGACGACACACACACATTATTTATATACATTATTTATACTTATTATTCTTTTATGTTTCAGTCCAATGACTGTGGCCATTGGCCATGCTGGAGCACCGCCATTATGTCTACTTATTTGTATAGCTTTATAAATTTAGCTTCATAACATCTATTTCATATTCTCGAATGTTTTTGCATTTAAAAAACCTAAGGTTGAATGGAAGAGTATAGCTTGGGATCGTTTTTGCCGGATGTCTCATAACACCATTCTGTCAACAAATCTCAGAGGTAACGTAAAAGACAAAAAGAAAGAAGAAAAAAAGCTAGTTCTAAAGCCCGTTAGAGTTGTGTCCCTTAGATTGGTCTGTAATTGTTCTGCGCGTCAGCAATCGAGTGTGAATGCCGACCATTACTCTACTATATTTCTGTTTTATCTGTGTGCCGTCTGACCCTAACCGTAACTTTAAACTTTAACCCTTATTTCTAAATCCTAACCGAATTCAGGTTATTTCACTGTGTAGACTACAGATCCTGTGGTAAATCACACACTAAAGTAGCACCAACCCTTTTTATGCTAAAATGACTTCTAATGAGACAAACACCAACCCTTTCTGCTTGAATGGAACTGACCAGTCGGTTGATATATATTTCCAGTCATGAGGACAAGAGGTAAATATTTCGCTTTTAGAGTTCAGGCAGTTCTCTGGGCAGAAGAAATCCCACATTATAATCCTTTTCTCCTCTAAGCAACATTTGCACCTCATACTGCGGATGAGGAAAGGTCTGCATTTTTGCAACACACTCCAGTTGATGTGCAGCATTTTCTTTCAATTTTCATAAATCTCTCACCAATGTTGTAAAATTACAGTTCTTCTGAATATTAAAAGAGGACTTATGGTTGTTGAGCCTAGACTTGAAGGGGGTCTTCTGTTGCATCTACATATCTCCTCTTCACTTGTGTTTCTCAGCCATCACACATCCTTCAGTATTTGTTTGACTTGTTACAGTCTGTGGACTGCAGTCATGCTGGGGCACCACCTTGCAAGGGTTTGGTCAAATTCATATCAGTATTTATCTTCTTAGAGTCTTCTTCTTATTCTATCAGTCTATTTTGCTGTAAAGAAACGAAGACCAGCTGTGAAGGGGTGGGGAACAAACACAAACAGAAAGACACACACACATCAGCATCATCATATATTATATGCTGCTGTGGCTGTGTGGTAAGAAGCTTGCTTCCCAGCCATATGGCTCTGGGTTCAGTCCCACTGCATGGCACCTTGGGCAAGTGTCTTCTACTATAATCTCAGGCTGACCAAAGCTTTGTGAGTGGATTTGGTAGACGGAAACTGAACACACACACACATATATATGTATTTATGTGTTTGTATTTGTCCCCCACACCATCGCCTGGAAACCAATGTTGGTGTGTTTACATCTCTGTAACTTAGCGGTTTGGCAAAAGAGACCGAAAGAATAAGTACTAGGCTTACAAAGCAAAAATCGATTTCTTTGACTAAAGGCAGTACTCCAGCATGGCCACAGTCAAATGCCTGAAACAAGTAAAAGAATATATATTTTAAGGTCCACATTTCCATACTTCTATGGGTTGGATGGAAATTTGTTGTGGCAGATTCTCTATGGTTCTATGCCCTTCCTGCAGTGGTTCAGCAATAAAATTTGCTAAGGGGGTGCAAACCCAGGTCCAAATTCTTTTATGAAAAATGTGGATTTTTTTCAATGTTAACATTAAAACAAATGCAGGTATAATAATCACCTTTATTATTATGAGGGTCAGCTGGAATGTTCATAGGTTGAGCAAAGAACTCTCATGGAATGGGACCAAATGGAGTTCATTTTTTAACGTTCCTCTTACTGTCCACACACCTCCATAAGTAGTTGCAGTGCTTGGATCACACTGGTGAAGAAGCTATTCTGTTGGTCAAAATGGTCATCAACGGCAGATAAGGCATCCTCATCACAGAGATACTGGTGTCCAGCTGAGTGTTTTTCTATGTTGGGGAACAGATGGAACCAAATCACTAACATAGGGAGGGTGATCAACCAGTTCAAATCCAGTCACGCACAGCAGCCACAGAAACCAAGGACTTATGTGCTGAAGCATTGCCCTAATTAAATAAGATCCCATTCATCAGTTTTTCTAGGTGTTTGGTCTTGATAGCCTTTCATAACTGCCTTAGCAAGTTGGCATTGAACTTTCCGTTGGTGTGATCATTTTGAAGATAGTCAATAAACACACTATTTTATGCATTAACCTATAGTATATGTAATAATGTGAAGTGTATTTTGCATATTAAAATGTTTGATTTTGGAAATCTATCAAGCGGAGCAAACATAAGCAGTAAAAATACAAATTGCAAGTATTTCAAAATGTGGGACACTACATGACGAAAACTAATAAAAAAAGAAGAAAACAGTGGTGCTTGTGTTTATTAGCTACTGACAATCTGCTTGAATTTATACAATCAATGCAATTACCAGTTTGCTAATAGCTCTTGATTATCATACTAGTTGTCACTAAACTAAGTTTAGTGACAACTTGTAGATACTCAACATGGTGACGCAGCACAGAAAATTACACAGCTAAAATATTCAGTGCAGCATTACTTTAATCCAGATTTTTTGTTTTTTCAGTAAAAAGAATTTGCCATGTCAATTTTAGAAAATTATAAAATATTGTGGTTTGAATTTAAATATGCTGTTGCATTTCAACAGAGAACATTTATTCTATATTGGCCTTTGAAATCATTTAGGAATGTACTTGTAAAATTAATGGTGTCGTACCTCGAGGAAGCTCTATGCTCCGTCCACTTTATAGCCTAAAACTAAAACCATTTGACTAATAAGTAATGCTGTCTTTTTAATCTTTAGTATACTCATCATCATCATCGTTTAACGTTCGTTTTTCGTGCTAGCATGGGTTGGACGGTTCGACCGGGGTCTAGGAAGCCAGAAGGCTGCACCAGGCTCCAGTCTGATCTGGCAGTGTTTCTACAGCTGGATGCCCTTCCTAACGCCAACCATTCTGTGAGTGTAGTGGGTACTTTTTAAGTGCCACCGGCACAGGTGCCAGGGGAGGCTGGCAGCAGCACGATCGGCTGGTACTTTTTACATGCCTCTGGTACAGAAGCCAGTCAAGGGGGCGCTGGCATCGGCCACGTTCAGATGGTGCTTTTTACGTGCCGCCAGCTCAGGTATCATAACTACAATTTCCATTTGATATTGATGTACTTCACTCAATAGGTCTCCTCAAGCACAGCAGGTCACCCTACGATCCAAGGTACTTTGGATGGGCTGGGGCTATGCAAAACTGGTGCAGGAAACACCCATGAACTCATGTTATTTGTCGGGTCTTTGCAGTCACAGCATATCTTCAGAGATCTCAGGCTTTCGTCATTGTCTCTGTGAGGCTGAAGGTCATGCTTGACCACCTCATCCCATGTCTTCCTGGGTCTACCTCTTCCCCGGATACCTTCAACTGTTTGGGAGTGGCACTTCTTCACACATCTCTCTTCATCCATCCATAGTACATGACCATACCAGCGCAAACGTCTCTCTTGCACACCACATCCAATGCTTCTTATGTCCAGCATTTCTCTCAGGGTGCTTACACTCTTTCATATTAAATGGTTGATACTCTATTGTTTGGGGATAAGATACACAATTCTACTTGTTTCTAATAAAAGAATCAAACCATCAAAATAGTTGAAATGAAGGGCTTCCAAACAGTTGCTTCACTTCCTAGAAATAGCAGCCAAATCTTCCTCAAATCAAACTCTACCATCATTTAGAAAATGTGCTACTGAGTACACAGTACCTAGAATATCAGATGATTGTGGTTGGAAAGCTTTTAATCAGATTTCCTTTCAATCCAGTCTTATCTTGTTCAACAACAGCACGATTTTCAAGGGCTTTCAATTCTAAGTAAAGTTGCTACTTGTTAGCAACAGTTAGCATTCTATCAAAGAGCTGACAAGAATATTTGCTCATTACTCATTTCACTTCAAAATATCAGAGATAAGCTATGTGACATATTGAGTTACTTTATCATTTATTATATTTTATGCTTAATACTTTGAAAATGTAAAGACATTATTTTCAAATGTTTACAGGTTTGGCTTTGTAGTATTTACGTCTACCGAAGCATACGAAGAGTACAAAAAACTGGGTTGCTAAGATATAGGAAACATGTTAATACTATGATTTACTGATGAAGTCTAATAATTCTAGAGCTTGCCCAAAGTTATAAATCCTACTATTGAAGAACAAACTTACTGTCTTTATTTATTGTGATGGCAGCTAGCCATATAAATTACCATTTTTCTGTTCTTTTAATCAAAATTTCGTGGTAAGCTACATCAACTATAATAATAATAATAATAATGAAATTATTGTATACAGTGCTCTGGTGCAACACAACTTGTCAGAAAGTGCGTATAGAGTATATGCAGTAATGTACAAATGTCTGGAGAGCGAACAATGCATGAGTCAGATACATGCTTGTGTGTGTATGGAGGGGAGAAAATCAGGTGTAGTGTTGGCGAATTTCAGGAAGCATGGAAGTTTTGAAGGATGCAGTGCTCCGACAACTAACAACTGATGCTGGCAGTTTGTTCCATGCTTCAGCAACTCTCAGCGTGAAAAAATGTTTCCTAAAGTCATGGGAGCTGTGCTGTTTTCTGACTTTGTAAATATTTCCATGGGTGTTAGATGGGTGGAGTTTCAAAAGGTGCTCAGAGTTATTGTTTGTACGATGGTTGATAATTTTATGGGTGTCTGCCAGACGTCGGAGTTTCAATGTATCCATGCCCAGGGAAGTAAAGCGTTCAGAATATGGCAAATGCCTGATGGAGGGTATTCTTTTGGTTGCATGTCGCTGAACGGCTTCCAGACGATTGATATCCTGGGCAAGATAGGGGTTCCAGACCAGCGATGCAAATTCCAGGTGAGGTCTTACCATAGCTATATAAAGCTGCAGATAGATAGTCGGAGAGCGGCTCACAAAAGATTTGGTGAGTGATGCCAAGACACCCTCAGCCTTCTTGACAATTTTAGCGATGTGTTTTGTCCAACGTAAATCACTGTCGACAATAACACCCAGGTCACGTTCACATGAAGACTTTTTGAGACTAGTGTTGTGGAGGGAGAAGGTGGACGCTGGGTTTCTCCTCCCAAAATGCATGGTGGTACATTTGTCCACAGCCAGCTTGAGTTGCCAGTCCATGATCCACTGCTGCATTGTGTCCAGGTCTGCTTGCAACAAAGATCTATAGTGTACAGGATCTGACCTCTTTATTTCGAGGTACAGCTTGATGTCATCTGCATATTTCAGCACTGTGGCATTCTTTAAGTTGGCATCTATGTCATTAACATATGCAACAAATAAAAGGGGGCCAAGAACAGATCCCTGTGGTACACCAGATGTCATCTCATAGGGTGAAGAGTGCTGTCCTAGAACTGTGACAACCTCTTTTTGGCCGAAAATAAAGGACTTCAACCAGTTATAGTTTGTCTCTTACGCCCAACGCAGAGAGCTTCACCATGTTAGTTACTTTACTAACGAGGTGAAATTTTGGCGATTTGATTTCCTTGAGTGGTACAGCAATGTTTCCAAGAAGATACAACAAATCTATTGATTGCATTTTGATTTAAGAAGAAAGAATCATTTAGGAAATGAACAAGAATCAAATAATTTTTCTAGTTAGCTACTTCCCGCATTTAATATGTTAACAACTAGTACTTTGTAAGCGTAATTTATTATCTAAACAATATGTGCGCTTCGTGTATAATGCTGTCTTTTAAGTGTGTGCTTCAGTTTACTGTTTAACTGGTTAGAATGAAAACAAACAAAACACAGTAAAGATTGAATGCACGAACGATTATGGCGGTGTTGGTGTATGTCTGAGAAGTCATGAAGTAAATGTACTTCTGATACGAACGTAACTGAGAAGAAATATGTAATAAATAACAGGGACAAACGAAATATACACCGCCGGAAGTTGTTGTTCAATTTGCTTCCGCTGAATACATGTCATTGATTGGTTGAAATTAGCCAAATACGTCATCATTAATTGGTTGAAATTAGCCAAATACGTCATCATTGATTGGTTGAAATTAGCCAAATACGTCATCATTAATTGGTTGAAATTAGCCAAATACGTCATCATTAATTGGTTGAAATTAGCCAAATACGTCATCATTGATTGGTTGAAATTAGCCAAATACGTCATCATTGATTGGTTGAAATTAGCCAAATACGTCATCATTGATTGGTTGAAATTAGCCAAATACGTCATCTTTAACACGAAATAACTTCTAAAATACAAAATTTTGTCAACAACACTAAAAGTAAAAACTGTTCTATGTGACACATTCTGCAAGTATAGGAAGTTTGAAAGTGTTTAGTTAAGAAAAATTAATTAGAAAATCTGTCGGTGAGATTGAAAAGATCCGAAGAGGATTTCCAAGTAAGTGAAGTTTTCTCTGATCTGACAAATGAAGAAATTCGGGATATTTAACTTTCGCTTATTATTCTACCATAAATGCCCAAGGACATTATTTTTTCATACGACGTTTCTATTCATATTTTCAATAGTTTAATTTTCAATATTTCCTAATAGAGCCATTGTTAACTTCAGAATATTTTTTAAGATGTTACTTCTTTTAAGGCTGTTTCAGTTTCTTCGTGTTTGTGTATTTGATAACCGAAACGATAGAAGTTCTATAAAATAAATATAGTTTTTGGGAATATCTGTTTTTCTTAGCTTAAATATTTTACTTCCATGTTATCGCCCTGGGCGGTTATTTAAGCCCCACAAAATAGAATTTTCCGTTTAACAGCCCTGGGCGGATTTTCGGAAAACCCCGATATATATATATATATATATATATATATATACGTATGTATATAAAGATATATATGGGTAGAGGACGTCACAATGGCCGTTTGATTACACTCGAAAATAACCTTATATATATATATATATACATATTTCGTCCTATTATCTAAAATAATTCTTTCTTGTTTATTCTGACTCCTAAACTGTTTAACCTTGTTCCTTGGCTCCATGTGTGAAAAGTCTGGCTGCATCCCCCAAAAATATATATTATGAAACAAAAATAAACACAAAATTTATTACACGACTGTTTCCTCCACGACAGTCAACTCTTTGAGGCCGAACACGAGTTTGGTGTTGTTTCTACCAAGTTGTCTTTCACGAATAGCATTGACCATTCTTTCTTGCAAAGCAGCATTTTTGACAAGGTTTGGTCGCTCTTTTGGCTTCATTGTTCCACGAAGAGTTGCATCTTTGTAAATTCGCGCTGGTCTATTGCCGTCTACTTGAAAGGCATTGCAAAGATCATTCCCTGTTTCATTTCGACCCCGTCTTTAATTTGCTGGTAGAAGTATTGCCAGTCTATCTCTCTCTCCCTAATTTGTTCACCTCACCTGCCAGCCATCTAAAGTTAATAAGGATTCTGCTAATTCCACGTGTAAACATGTGTTGAATAGAACTCACCGAATAAATCTTAATTAACTGTGTTGTCAATTGTATGTACCTGACATATGCCAACGTGTAGGCAGCCAGACTTGTCATACAGAGATTACATATTTTGTATTTTTCTCTAAAATAATTCTGCCTTGTTTGCGATCCCTAAAATGTCTCTCTCTTGTTTGAGAGAGACATTTGCAGTGGTCTTAGTTGACCTCGTAAGGTGTCGGAATTGCCTTGTTTCCGCGGAAAACGGAGGGACTGGAACGGAACCTCGGCGATTCCCTTTCCCTACCTCCTTGTTTTTCGTGGCAATCGTCTTAATTGACCTTAGATATATAAACAGTTAATTCCATTTACAGATTGTATATTCTAATTAAAATGTTAAGACAAACGAAGCTGATTTTGAAGATATAATCGATCAATTCGCCTCATCAAAAGCAAAAAAGATGTGACTTGTATTTTTTTTTAATTACATCTCATTTTACACATTAGGTTTTTTAATGTTTCAGCGGAGAAGCTGGTGCATTGAACGATTAAATAAGGAGGTTTCATAAAAGTAAACATTATAAAAATATATTTTGAATTACAGGCTGTACCGAACCGACAGGTCAATGGGTAAATTAGTTGTCGACTGTTTCTCTAGTCTCGTATTTCGAGCATTTAACAACAATATATGCTTTCGATAAATAGTAGCTCCTGCAAAGTAAATAAAATCAAATTTGGGATTTTGCGGAGGGTCAAAATTGGTAACACAAACAGGACAGTGAAATGTTTTGTTTTCCATTTGTGTCTTTCGTTGTTCGAAAGAATAGTTCGTGTTCCATGGACTCGTGCTTTGTATCTTTCTTGCTGTACACGTTTCATGATGTCCTCTGCATATATATATATATATATATATATATATGGCTCTCAGATGGCTTGCTGCAAGTGGTTGTCTGTTTCTGTTACTTAAATGATCTAATTAGGGCTGTGGGTGTTTGTAGTTCCAGTGCCGGAAAGCGAGGTGGTAAGAGTTCAGTAGGTCATCTTTTGATGGAAGATTGCATAAGATGAGTGATGTGTAGTTTGTTGATCCTCAGATTAACCTTGTTCAAAGATGGTTAGATTTAAAGGCTTCAGGTATACACTGCTGAATTTAACTCCATCGTTGGGTATCTTTAATTCTGTTGCAAGTGTTCAAATTCGACCCCAGTTCCTCCCCCCCCCCCGAAGATTTTAAAGCTGGGCATTGAGGTGGTTTAACCCTTTAGCGTGCAGATGTCAAATGTAATACTTATTAATTCACATTATTTTCAATTCATCATGCATTTTCTTTTAACTTTGAGATATTGATGATGTGATTGTTTTTTAGAATGACTTTGTAGGAAAAATGTATGAGGTAGGAACTAGCTGGTTTAAACACAAGACAGATTATTTGGGCTGGATATGGCCAGCTTACATGCTAATGGGTCAAGTCTCACCAGTCTGTTAACGTTCGTGCACTACTTCTCTTATCACAATAATTTTGTAATATTAAGTTGCCAGATAAATTATTTTTTTCCCCATTTATTTTAATCCTTAAGTTTCATTAGCAGTTTTAACAAATTAGTCAATAATATATTCTCCTTCATTGTTCATGATTTCAACTAGTTTGTCAATGCCTTGATGATAGAAATTTCTAAGTCTTGATTTGAAGGATTTATGGGACCATATTTTCAGCTCCACTTCATTGAAAACCTTGCAAACTATTGAAGAGTGACCAATAAAGATCATACTCTGAAGCCATTCTACCTGTAGAATATGTTGAACACTGTAGAACTTCCCAACAGAGCCCTTGTATAGCATTTTTGGTGAAATTAATAACATGGGAGGGGGGTGAGCACTGTGGTGTTGAGGAAGTACGCTCTTCCATCCGTGCAGTCACCTCAGCCAGATGGCCTTGGTGGACTGTGGTACTTGCTTATTATAAAACTCTACACTGTGTGGTTGCTTTCATTAGCTACAGGTTGCTCTTTGACAAGATATAGCACTCATTCAGCCGCTCCACCAGGAATTTGGTGAAGTCATGGGACTGGAATTTGGTGGATTTTGAAAAGGTGGTGGAAGAGCTCAACTGAGCCAACAATACTTCTTACATTGATGCTGAATGGAGGAATATGAGAAGGTCAACGGTCAGGATCAGCCATTTCTATCCACAGAGTAACTACAACGCATCCATGGTCGTGTAATCAGCTGATGAAAGATTCACTATGACTCAAGCTCTCGATTCAAATTCATAATAAGGAAATTAGATGGTGAGAGTCATGGATAACCATGAAAGCAGCAAGATCAAACCACCTCTCACCAAATGTAGATCATTGTTTTGCATGCAGCTTTAGTTTGGCTCAAGGCTTTGCTTACTTGTTGGGACATTCATTCCTCTGCTTCAATAGAAGAATACTGGAGTTCCCTTTCTTTCAGAGCATGTGGAACCCATGCACTGACTTTTAGGACCTAATCTAATGAGTGAAGGTGATGGGAAATGGTATGAAGAGAATATTCTATCCACAGGGTCAATTCCTTAGGAGAATGGTGTGGGTCCTCATGGATGAGCTTCTTCAATTGATCCTTAATGAACTAAACAGGTCAGTCTGTGAGGCTGAATTTCCCATCCTTGACCTTCTCTGTATACAGCACAAATTTCTTGTCAGAAACGTTCTTTTTTTCTACTTGGCATCCCATCGTCATATGTCTGAAAAGAGACAAAATTCATTCAAATTCCAAAAACGATAAACTAATGGTGCTACAAAGATACTTTGATAAAAATATTTTCCTTGTGCAGTGAAATACCACTGGGAAGAAACGAACAAATTTATCTGACAAACCAATAAATTGGATGAAATAAGAATCAGAGTTAAGCTACAACTCCCCAGTAACCTGTATCCTTAATTTAAAACTAAGTTCACATATTCTAAATAGAAATGGTGTACCTCTCTATTTTTCTCCTTCACTATGACCAGGTATATTCTGAGAGAGATTTGGGTCTAGCAGATTGAGCACCTATGTTGCTTTTCCTGTTGACCGTGATGTGTAGTGGCTGGGTCACTGGGCATAAAAAAAGATGAGCTACTGTACTGCAGAGAAGACTTTTCTATTGGTATTGCATATGACAAAATTTACTGCATACTAAAACTAGAATGTCTCTGTGACAAGAAGGGAATCACTAAGCAAATACATAACATTGTACATTGATTAGGCTTTGAAAATATATAACGATCCTTCCCATATCATATAAACGCCTGGGGCTGGTTTCCCAGTTTCCGTGGTGTGTATATTCCTCATGTGGACGGGAGGCCGGTCCGTCACACGATTCCTCATTCTTTTGCCAGCTGATTGGACCAGAGCAACGGGAAGTGAAGTGTTTCACTCAAGAGCACAATGTGTTGTCTGAACCAGGAATTGAAACCATAATCTTACAATCATGAGTCCAACACCCAGTAACCACTAAACCACCCGTCTTCACTTAAAAAATCATATTTAGAATTAGCTCATTTGGATATGACACTCTGAGGTTCAATTTCAGTATTGTGCTTTGAGCCAGGGTCTTCTCAGGTTGAGGCCAGAAAGTGATTAAATGCAAATGCCAGAACAGAGTTTAAAACTGTTAAGTTACTGTCGTGGAGCTTCAGGTAAAGCTTGACTGAGCAAGCCTAAGATCAAACCATTCCACCTATGGCCATTCCTTTTTTTTTTCTATGTACTTAAAAACAGGGACTACACTAAGCACGTCCTCTCTTAAGATAGCTGAGAGTGGTTTGAGAGAGATTTGACTACTATTTCTAGCAGTTGTGGTAAGGTGTTGTTACATTTAGAGTGAGCTACCCTTTACATGGAAACTTGACTCCAATACATTTGATGATACGCCATTGTTTCAATAATCTTATTAAATATGACACTTTAATCTTACAATGATACATCTGACATTTCATACAAGTCTTGGACTGTATGCATTATAAGGTATTAAGCAACAACAATTTATTGCTATAGTCAAATACGACCCATGCAAATGAATTTATTAAGGTTTTTATGTAGTCATTTCTGAAGTGATTCAACTGACTTGTGGCAATTGGCCACTCAGCCTTGTTAAACTGCATGGAACCTAATAGCAAAGTAGGATACGAGTATATTTGATGTAAGTAAATCAAGAAAATTTTATTAATTAAACTTGTAACCTTAATGATGAGAGAAATCTTTAAATGACTAATTCTGATGCCTAAAAAAAAAAAAAGACAAAGAATCACTGCATCGCTGCCAGCACCACCAAAACTGAAATTAATTGAAATGATTTGAAGATGCTGTATTGGGAAGCTTTGCCTAATTTTTAGCAGTTTGGAGACTGAAAGGGGAAAAATAAAATGGTTCTTAATTGTAAAAAGAGAGAGAAAAAGAATTCAGTTTCAAGTTCAGTCCGACTGTGTGGCACTTTGGGCAAGGGCCTGCTATTTTAACCCCAGGCCAACCAGTCAGGTTTTGCCAGGGAATTTGGTAGACAGGAGGTGTATGAAAACCTCTCACTTTTTGGGCTATTATGGTCACTGTTGGTGTAAATGCTTTCATTCATGTGCATTAACTACAGCATTAGAGTGGTTTAGTTCACATTTCTAGCAAAGTAGATGTTTCCTAACACCCAAGTCACATTCAGTGACATTTGCAATTCTCCTTTTTGGTGTAACATTGCAAACTGCTGTTTATATTAAAGTCAAATGTGTGTGTGTGTGTGTTCCTCATCATCGCTTCACGACTGGTTTTCATTTGTTTTCGTTCCCGTAACGAAGCGGTTGGGAAGAAGGAAGAGATCAACAGAATAAATAGAAAACTTAGGCATTAGGGTTGGTTTGTTTAGCTAAAACTCTTCATGGCTGTGCTCCAGTATGGCCGCAGTCCAAGGGCAAACAAGTGAAAGAAAAAGATAAAAGCTCATCAAAATAGTTCGGCGTAACTTCGGTATATGTATCACTGTAAGTACCGGATACATTTTAAGAAAGTGGTTTTTTTTTTTTATATATATGGGAGGTTAGGGGTGGGAGAAAAGGGTTTCCGTTATCTTCAGAAATGTAAACAAAGTCACGTGTGTACCTATACCGAAGCATCGCCAAATAGTTCATATCCAATATGTTACGTGTATAATCTCTATGAGACCTTCTGTCTATTGACCGCTGACCACAATGACAACCCCAGATATATTTTATGGCACCGTTATGTCGAGCTATGTTTATCATGTAATGCAAGTACACTGGCATCTTATAAGATATTATTGAGAGAGCCAGTCTGGCAGGGAACAATCTGACCCTATTTATATCGAGTTGAAGTACACTAGAAGGGGAAAATTGAATCGAAGATGTTGGCGGACCAAGGATTATGTTATGACAAGTACAAAACAATTGACTGCAGCTGATTTGGCGACTGGGAGTTATCTCCCTTAGACTCTCAGGCTCGCAATTTGTGAATGGCATCGTTGGACGAGCTAATCACTGATTCATTGCATTTCTGACAACTAGAGTGGCAGACGAGTGTCTGACACAAAACAAATATTATAGAGAATTCTACTTGTAGATTGTCAGTTACTTCTTCTTTTTCCACAATTTACATCGGCAAAGGACACCCACAGACATGCACACGCGCGCGCGCGCAAAATATGCACCCAATACTTTTCCGTCTATTTATTAAAACCAACGTACTATATTCTCCCAGCTAGAAATGTTGAAGTTGATCTAATAGAGCTGAGAAAAACTGCCTGTTTATAATGAGCTGACAACAACAAGTTGAATAATGGAGAAACATTTACTCATTCATACTGTCAGGTCACTTTCGAGTGCTACTGGTGACATGTAACCCAGTACAACCTGTCGCATGGTTGGGCCGTCGGCGACTAAACTGGCAACCCCATCAAGCTTGCTTGGTGAGGAGGGTGTTTATTGGACACCCAGCGGGATGAAAAACAAAACCCATCAATATGTGTGTAATTATATATTTACTGTATATCACCCTTTTCTCACTAATTTTATTTATTGTATATTTTTATAGTTTGCTCATTATATATATATATATATATATTTATATACTCCATATCGTATGTTCTATGTATATTTTATATATCAATATTTTTTCATATATCGTACGTGTTTTCCCCCCTTATATCTATTTTATCTAGCTTATGAGTGTATCTTGCTGTTTTAAGCATCTCAGCAGTGATTCCTGATGGGCCGGGGTTTTACCTGGCTTCATACCCTTAATTGCCTTAACTATAAGGGAGCTGTCTATTCGGATAGCTGGTCTCTCTACTGGGTCAACATTTGGAGGGCTCTCCTCCTCCCATTCATTCTCCACATTCAGCAGTCTTTCATAATAGCTTCTCCAAGCCTCTTTCTTTTCACCAACATTAAAAGCAAGTGCCCCATCATCCATGCGGACACATTTCTCTCCTGTAACATCACTATTTTCTCTCACACACTGTCTAGAAATCCGAAATACCTCAGTTCTTTGGTCCTCACGTTGCTGGACATTGGCAAACTTCTTTTCTGCTACATCTTTGGCTATGTATACCTGCCGCCCAGCCTCCCTTTTGGCTACCTGGTACAGTTCCCTGCTACCCCCATCCTTCCAGGCCTGTTTCTTTGCACTAATGTCTTTGTCTACTGTACTATTCCACCACCATGTAACTCTAGGTCTGGAAGGGACTTTGCACGATCAACAGACTTGGTCTGTGGCACTCAGCAAGCTGTCCTGTAGGAATTTCCAGCTATACACATACATATATATATCACGTGTGTATATATATATATATATATATATATATACACACATACACACATACATATGTATATATATATATTTATATTTTTGTGTGTGCATGTGTATGTGTAAATACAGTCAGGGCTGTGTAAATGAGTCTGCTTCAAAACCCTGTGGTTTAGGGTTCTATCCCATTACATTGTGACTTAGACAAGTGTCTTCTGGAAACATGAGCTGACTAATGTTTTGTGAGTGAAATTGGGAGATGGAAACCCTTGGAGTAAATATGCTCACACACACACTACATATATATATATATATATATATATATATATATATATATATATATATATGTGTGTGTGTATATCTCTGTTACCCTTCTTTCAATATGGCATTCATTGTGCTTGTTTGTATTCTTGTACAAAGTTTGTACTCTCTGGCATACACAAGATTTGGTTCCTCTTGGTGATCTGAAACATTTCTCTGTCTTCTATTTATAAACTATATATATATATATGATATCATACCTTGATACTGTATGGGTCGAGTTTTCTCTTGATATATCCTGTCTAATTTGATAGGTTTACGAGGGGGTACCCAAAAGTAACCAGAAACTTTCTGTGGGACAAGCCCATTGTAGTTCAGGCTTCTGCTGCTAAAAGCTATTTGATGCGACCCTCAGGCATTAGTCTGCTGACTGGTTATGAGGGGTTATATGTTGTACATTAAACAAAATTTCATTTGTTTACAGTTTCATGCTATTTTCAGAATGTTGAGAACCTATGCAGCCATGCACAAAATGGCAGCTTCCAAATTTTGTTTCCTGACAGAGTGAAAATGATTGAAATTTAAACCTTTATAACTTTTTTAAAATATTTTTCTGGAGAAAGTGAAATAACTCCAGAAATTCAGCTTGGAAAAGTATATTAATGTGCCAAATTAAAAAAAATTTGAGAAACTTTAGTTTTAAAATGATTACAATTGAGAAACTTGTTAATATGACTAGTGTGTCCTGGAGCTCCTGCCAATGAATTTTGAGCAAGGAATTGTGAATAAAAAGAGTTGTGGCAAAATTTGTGCCTTGCTTGCTCACAGAAGGTCAAAGGCAGTCACAACTGAATTTATGTCGTGAACTGAAACAAAAGTTGGAAGTTGATCTGGATCTTTTTCTGAAGGTCATCACAGATGGTGAAAATTGGTGCTACAGCTATGACCCAGAAACGAAGCAGCAATCAAGTCAGTGGAAGCATTCAATGTCAAGACGATGGTGATTTGTTTTATTGATGCGAAAGAAATTGTTCACACAGATTTTGTTCCTCCTCGTCAAACTGTTAACCAGACATTTTTACTTGGCAGTTCTGAAGCTTTTGTGAGACATTTTAAGACGAAAATGCTCTGACCTGTGGTAAAGTGGAGAGTAGTGGTTTCATTATGACAATGCGCGAGCGCACACCGCTTTGAGTGTGACACAGTTTTTGGCCCCAAATAGCATGGACCCCCCCCTTCACCTGATCTTGCTCCCTGTGACTTTTTTTTTTGTTCCTCTGAATGAAAAAAAGGCCTTAAAGGAAAACGTTTTGAAAATGTGGAAAGAAGTGAAGAAAAAATGATGGCAGCGTTAAACGGCATCAGTTTGTGCCAGAGTTCCAGGACTGCTTTGAACAGTGGAAAATGCATCTGGACCAATGCATTGCTTCAAATGGAGGAGAATACTTTGAGGGCAACAAAAGTGTAGACATGTAAAGCTAAGTGAATGGAATAATATTACAAAATTCCGGTTTCTTTTGGGTCTCCCCTCGTAGACGATGTTGCAGTATCCCTGGTGTAGGGATTTCTAAGGCTGTACAGTTTATGATGAATAGGAGATCCAATTCTGAAAGACGATCTTACAACTTTTTCATCTTCTACACAAACAGACAGACATTATACATACATGACAATGAAAAATTTATAAATCATGCACCACTATATTTTTGAAATGGTTCAAACTGCTGATATAGAACTCAATACTTGGGGTAGAGTAGAAAGGTGTGTTTATTGCAGTCATGATCATTTATTAGGCAAAAGTAGAGTGGTCTTATTATATATATATATATGTGGTCTGATGAATAAGTATCTGGACTGTTGCCATAGTAATGAAGCTAAAGCACACAGAGTGAAGCCACTTGGCACAGATTCACCTTGAACTCTAAGTTTTAATGTTGCAGCTCATTTCTGCTGTTTGCAGTAGTGCTTGGAAGGAACGTGTGTAGCGTGTGATCATCGCATTGGCCATGACAAAGTTGAGTAGAGAATCTGCATCAAATTTTGCCGAATGCTTAGCAATACCTGGTCAGAGTCCTACACAAAATTGCAGAAAGTGTATGGAGAGGACTGTATGAGCTGCACTCAGGTGTACAAGTGGTTCAGACGTTTCCAAGATGGCTGAAAAAAATGTTGATAGTGACGAACGTTCTGAAAGACCCGCAACCAATGGAACTGAGAAAAATATTGCAGATATACGTGCAGCTGTGAGTGGAAATCGTCGAATCACCACCATCCGTGAGTTATCAGAGGATGTGAAGATTAGTTATGGTTCAGTCCATTATCACTGAAGATGTGGGTACGAGACCAAAAAAAATCCAAAAATCAAAATGTTTTCTTCTAAGAATCTCTCCTAAATATTCCTTCAATCGTTTTCAGTCTCAGAGTTGTCATTCGTTTGTTAGTTTCTATTTATTTACTTTTGACACCTTGCAAAGAGGACTAAAGAAATGAAAGAAAATTACGGAAATTAACGAACAAAACCTCATGATTTTGACAACTTTGCTGCTTCTGATGAAAGAATGTCCAAAAAAATGTATTGATAGAGGTTTAAAGTTTTATCATTTTTACCCAGTCAGAAAACAGGATTTTGTGCGTGACAACACGTGTTTGTCAACTGTAAACACATGGAATAACGAATATGACTTTTTCGATGTTGATCTCATTTTCCTCTTGGAAATTTACCAATTTTACGTACCCAAATGAAGCAGGGAAGAACAAACCCTAGCTGCATACACATACAGGCACAAAAACGCTTGCACACACACACACACACACACACACACACAGAGCTTCCTCTTCTACTTCGACACGTCAAACAGAACATGCTCACACACACAGACATTAGATTCCTCTTGCACTTCGACAGACATGTTGAAAGTAATCAAACATAAACTTTCCACGGAAACTAATGAAAGATTGACAAACTCTGAGACTCCAAACGATTCATTGCCAGAGTCGCTCCAAACAAACCAAGATGTTTTCTTTTCATAACGTGCATCTCATATTAATATTTCTGTCATCGTAAACTGACATCTTTTTTTAAATATTTCCAAATGCTGAGTAAACATGGAATCGCCTTGGATCACACAAGAACAGGCTTCAAACAAGTTTGAACCTTTTTTCTATTGTTAATGAGCATCTCGTATTCAATGTTTCTTTTCTTTTTTTTTTCATATAAAAATAAAAGAGCAGATGATGGATTTTTTTTATTGCTTGAAATTTAGTAAAATGTGAAATTCAGTTTCAAACATTTTAGGCCAAAATCACTTTGGAGGACCAAAAATTTCACGTGAAATGCCGTAGGATTTGGAAAGATAGTGATGCCATTTCAATGTTTATACTACATACTTACACTAAAATATTGTCTGCTGGAAAATACAATTTGTGACAATTCAGTCTTCTTCCATTTATAAATATTTGAATATACAATCACACACACACACACACGTGTGTGTGTGTGTCTTTGTGTGCACCAGTCTGGTTTTAGGTCTACTAAAACCAGTTTAGTAAAATGGTAAAACTAAGTCATTTGATAGAAATTGATCAACCTAATTGAAAAAAGTACTGAAGTTTTGAGGTTCCTTGAAACTTTTGAAGATGACAACCTCATCATGATCCTAGGTTGATGATGGAATCCTGTAATTGAAAGAAAGTATATATGGATACGGGCGTGTGTGATGTGAGAGTCTGCTGAGCCATTACTGAAAAAAAAAAATACTTTGAAGTCACAGTCACCCTGAATTTCTGTTAAATAAGTAACAGTATGTATATATATATATATGTGTGTAAGTGTGTAAGCACAGTCATGGCTGTGTGGATATGGAGTTTGCTTTGAAATCGTGGTTTTGGGCTCTGTCCCACCACATGGCACCTTGGATAAGTGTCATCTTCTGTAGCCTTAAAACCAACCACTGCCTTGTGAGTGAAATTGCTGATGGAAACTGTATGGAAGCCCTTTGTGTATAAATTATGTGTTTGCACACATGTGCATGAATATTTAGATTTTGCATGTGTTTGAGCAAAAGTGTAATGTTGTATTAACATCCCTTTTAAACATGTCCTGCAGCTGTTGTAATGGTCAGTGAAATAAAATAATTCCATACAGTTAAGGGGTGGTAAGAAGGACGACATCTGGTCATACAATGTTGTCTTAAGAAACCATCAACCGAACCATTTCAGCATTGAAAAGCAAATGTAAAAAGGATGAAATGGATGAATTTTATTTTACCAGAAATACAAGGTAACTGTCACACACACACACACACACACATGATTTATTTTTATGTAATTGGGTGCTTTTTATCTATGTTATTGATTTGTGAGTTTACACCTCAATAGTGTCTGTCACAGAAACATTATGCAATTGCTTTTGTGGTAAAATAAAGACATTATTATTGCTAACGAGGTCGACTTTGTCTTTCCTCCTTCCAGGGTTGATAAATGAAGTACCTGTAAAATACTGGGGTTGATGTTATCAACTTGCCACCTTTCCTCAGATTAGTTGGCCTTGTGCCAAAATTTGAAAATATTCTTCTTCTTGTTATTATGAAGCTGGTGTGCTGGTAGAATTGTTTGAGCATCAGCCAAAACGCTTGGTGGAATTTTTCCTGGCTCTTTATGTTCTGAATTCAAATACTGCCAAAACTGACTTCCCTTTTCATCTCTTTAGAGTCAATAAAATAACTTTGTCATGTACAGAGGTCAGCGACACAGTTGCAGAGGTTGGGAGTGGCTCTGCAGCTCTGTCTCACCCTGCTGTTGATGGGGAGCCAATTGGAGTCGTTCCTGTTCATTCACATGCAGCTCTCTGCACTACTACAGACCCGTTGGGACAGAGCAGGGATCTTGGGAGATTTACCAAAGAACTTGAGAATTTTTCTGAGGGATGCATGGTCAACTGTGTCAAATGCTGCCTTGAGGTTCACAAAGGCTCTTTGTGGAGCTCCCAAGATCTTTGAATAATGAAAAGAAGGGCAAAACTATTGTCAGTGGTAGATTAATTTGGTAGTAGATTGAATATAGCTTGTTGTGGGTGGCATCTACTTTTGATGACCAAGGCCTGTGAGCGAGTCCCTGGCTTTATCTTTGGGAACTACCACCTTAACAACCTGGAGTATGTGGATATCACCTATTCAGCAACTCAATTGACAAGCTCAGAGACACACTGACAATATACTGAGAGGGATCAGCAAAGCTTGGCCTTCAGGTGAGTTGGGAAAAGACCAAGTTAATGCATGTCAGTGTTGGCCCAGAGCCTTCCCGTCTCCAGTGTCATGGAGTTTGTCAGCTCCTTCATCTATCTGGGCTTCACTGTCACCAACAATGGAGATCGGGCCCCAGAAATCAACCATAGATGTGGTCTGGCCACTTGGGTCATGTACTCCCTATAGAGTACATGACCTAAGTGGCCAGACCACTGCTCTATCTCCCTGAAGATGAAGCTCCTCATCTACAATGCATCACTCCTCTCCATTCTTCTTTATAGTGCTGAAATGTGGCCCCTCATGAAGATTCTGGCAAAGAGGATCAATGGCTTTGATAGCAGAGCCCTGTGAATCATTGAGAACATCAAATCTCCAATGTTGTACTCTAGTTCAACACAGCAGCTGCAGGCTCCACACTAAGGAAGGTCTCCGGAAGCTTGATGTCATCCTAGTGGATGCAGAGGGGCTGGCATTAGACCACCAGTGATGGGGAGCACTGGTGGATCTGGTTGGCTCTATGCATGACTATACCTCTGGGACCACTAACCTGGGATGAGCCCCATCAAGCAAGCTAACAACTGAGGTCAATGTCAACTAACATCCCTCCTCCCAAAATTGTTGGTATTGAAGCAGTTTTTATTAAAGTGATTAGCTTGCAGAATAATTAGTGTGTCGAAATGCTTATTGCATTTTCTTCTGGCTCTAAGTTCTGAGTTCAAATGCTGCTGAGGTTTTCTTTGCCTTTTGTTCTTTCAGGGGCAATAAAATAAAGTATCAGTCAAGTACTAGGAACACCTCTGCATAAAAATTCTGACGTTGAATCCAAAATTTATAGCAATTATTTTTATTAAAGTGGCAAGATGGCAGAGTCATTAGCACACAGCAGAAACAAAATGTTGAGCAATTTTTCCAGCTTTATGTTCTGAGTTCAAAAACTGCCAAGGCCAATTTTGCTTTTCATCCTTTTGGAGTCAGTAAAATCAGTACCAGTTGAACACTGGGGTAGATGCAATTTCCTCCTCCCTTATAAATTTCCGGCCCTTTTGCCAAACTTATTCAATTATTTTCTTTGCTTTCCCATGTTTTTCTTCATAACCCTAGGCCACTCACACATCTGTATTCCTCAATTTTGTTTTACAATATTGTCTTCTTGTCAGATTGATGGTAATCAACTTTGTTGTTTAGTCTTGATCAATCAAGCAAAACGATTAATATCATTCCAACCTGACAATGATCATTCAATTTTTTTTTCTTTTTCAGGCATAGTATACCCTGGACAACACTATCTTAATATAGCCTTATTTGGGAGGTTGCTAGACCTCCCAAATAAAGTGCTAAAAGTGTTACACTATGTCAACAACTTTTTAAAGGTTTCATTATTTAAAACCGAAATAAGTATATGTTGCACCTTGCTTGCAAAGGAATACAACGCATCAAAGAATAATTCCAATTAAAAAAAATATTTCTGCAGTTTCTAACCAACCTCAAATACCCCTTATGACAGCCTTTGTAGCATATATATATATGTGCCATATCAAAGTGGTTGGAAATCTTTGTGTTTGGGTGTATTTGATATTATTACAAAGGTGGTGTTGAGCTGGTAGAATTGTTAGCAGCATTTCACCTGTCTTCATGTTCTGAGTTCAAATTCTGTCAAGGTTGATTTTGCCTTTCGTCCTTTCAGGGTCGATAAAATAAGTACCTGTTGAGCACTGGGATTGATGGAATCAACTTACCTCCACTTCTGAATTTGCTGGCCTTGTGCCAAAATTTGAAATCATTAACTATTATTACCAAGGAAATCTATAACAAAAAACATGAAATTCTGTCTGTCTGGGACTCCTGTATCTACATTTGCTGTACATAGACATATTATATCTTTTTGGACTCAGGCTGATCCTGGGATTGAAAATCTGCCCTTAATTTGGTGCTTGAACATTCAGCATTGAGATCAGGTCTGGATGTGAATTTGTTATGTGCTATTACATTCGGACATTCGAATTTTTTAAAATTTGAACTCTAAAAATTTGTGAACTTACAAGTTTTTCATTTAAACTAAATTCAAAGTGATACCATATTGGTAGGGTACCAATAAATGCATTATTATCATTGTTCTCATTAGTTTTGGGCTGCAAGTCCAGTTAGCCCTTCACAGGAGCTATTTTCAAAGTCTGCACAACAGTGTGTGGCTTTGAAGCTGGTCATTGTTCTTACTAAGATGGTGAGCTGCTGATGGAATCGTTAGCACAGATTGGACCGAATGCTAATTGGCATTAGGTTTGTCTTTATGTTCTAGGTTCAGATTTCATTAAGTTTTACTTGGCCTTTTGTTCTTTTGGGGTTGGTAAAAATATGTATCGGTCACATACTGGGGTCAGTGTAATCAACTAGCAACCCCACTCCAAATTTCAGACCTTGTGCCATTAGTAGAAAGGAACATTATTATTACTATGGTGGCAGGCTGGCAGAATCATTAGCATTGCCAGATGAAAGGCTTGGCAGCATTTTGTTTGTTTTTATGTTCTGAGTTCAATTTCTATCATTGCTGACTTTGTCTTCCGTCCTTTCAGGGTCGATAAAATAAATACCTGTTGAGCCCTGGGGGTCAATGTAATTGACAAGCCCACTGCTCCCCAAATTGCTGGCCTTGTGCCAAAATACAAAAGAATTATTATTATTATTATTATAATTATGAAGGTGGTGAGCTTGTAGAATAATTAGCATGTTGAACAAGAAAATTCTTAATGCCATTTCTTCTGTCTCTTTATGTTCTGAGTTCAAATGCTGCTGAGGTTGATCTTACCTTTCATCCCTTTCGGGGGTCGACAAAATTAGAACCAATTGAGGATGTAACCAACTAATCCTCTGGTTCTGTGTCAAAATTTGAAACATTTATTATTTCAATTAATTTCTTTGGTTAGCTGTGTTTTCTTTGTGACCTAAGGGCAGAGGAATTGACTGCTATTTCTACCAGGATGTGTGACCTAGAAAAGCAGGCATGGGCAACCATTTTTGAGAAGCAGGTGACCTGAGACATGACTCATCATCAGAGTAAAATATTGAAGGTGATTTTTTTGTTAGGTATGTTGTTAAGAAAGTCCCACCTGCTGCAGGTTGCTCAGGACTGATGTAGAGTATCAACCCTTATTTGTGTGGCAGGAGAACCTTGCGTGTTGCCTACTCTAGCCTCATATTGATCAGGATCTTGTGAGGGGAATAAGTAGAGGCAATCAGTAGTAGATATATAGATATGAAATCATTATTTTAACATGTATTTTTTCAAGCTCATAAGGTCCAAACAGAATTTGTTGAGGAAGATTTTCTATGGATGGATGCTTCTCCTGTTACAAACTCTCACTTGTTTCCAAGCAAGACAATATTTCCCCTTGACTAGGCATGCTTTCATGAAGGATTGGAGATGAAGGACACAGCTTGTATGATAATGCTCATTTACAACTGTTATGTGATATATATATATATATATATATATATATATATATATATATATATATATATATATATATAAAACACAGCTCTTACACCACATTGAGGATATACTTAAAGCCTTGGGAACAGGTTCAAACTCTGATGTCATATATCTTGACTTCAGTAAAGCATTTAACAGGGTTGACCATATTTTAGTCTCAAAATCTCTATTATATATATATCTATATAATTGTATGTATATATAGATATATCGTCGTCTTCTAACGTCCGTTTTCCATGCTAGCATGGGTTTGACGGTTTGACTGGGGACTAACAAACCAGATGACTGTACTAGGCTCCAATCTGATCTGGCAAGGTTTCTACAGCTCGATGCCCTTTCTAACGCCAACTGTTCCGAGAGTGTAGTGGGTGCTTTTTATGTGCCACCCGCATGAGGGCCAGTCAGGTGGTACTGGCATCGATCACTCTTGAATGGTGCTTTTTATGTACCAGTCAGGCAATACTGGCATCAGACACAACATTGACATATGTATATGTGTGTGTTTTTATATATATATATATATATATATATACACATACACATACACAATGTGCTTCTTTTATTTTCCATCTACCAAATTCACTTAGAAGATTTTTGGCCAGTCTGGAGCTAAAGTAGAAGA